>NW_028277058.1:24987348-25290378 GCF_059951505.1 Python bivittatus | reverse complement strand
ATACAAGGGGCTCTTGTGGACATCTTTTAAAATTATCAGGCAGAGGAATTTATTTCTCTTCCCAAGTTTTTGAAAGGAATTCCATACTTTCCAACATTTCAGATGTTTGAAACCTTTGTATTTTCATGATAATGATAAGGAAGGGAGTTAAAATCCAGCCTTTTTCCAGGAGCTCAATATAGCTTACATGGGATCTGTGCTCATTGTATTCCCCTGACAAAGATCCTCTGAGGTAGGCTGATCCAAGAAAGAGAAATTTACCCAAAATTACTCAGATTCCAGTACAGTTTTGAATATTGCTTGAAGAACTTTGTTCTTCTGTATTAATTTACTTTGTTAAGAGCCTGTCTTCCGTTCATCTAAAATCAAAGCCAGGGTTAATGAAGAATATCAAGTTGTCTTGCAATATGTAATCAACAGTTCAAAAGATGCTTTTAGCAGTTGCAGTATATCAGATTGTACACTGCATGGTGCCTGGTGAGGAAATTAGATTTTAACTTTAATAGTATGACTAGCAGATCTGTCTAGTTCTTTTGAAAGGCCTTATTTTTAATGCTAATTTGCTACAAAAGGATCATAATGAGAAAGTGAACAGTAGGATTATATTTCGCCACTTTTCATAGCACTGATGAAAATAACTTTTTGCTTCCCATCTCTGATGTGCATTGGAGATAGCAGATATACCACATGCACAGAGATTTAAATTCTAAACAATCTGGGGAACCCCAACCAATGAAACTAATCTTACATGAACAAAATGGCCAAAGCCCTAAGCCCCAAATGCAATAGGTACTTCCAAATGAGTCAGTTACTCATAGTTAATTTGCAGAAGCCATATTTCCTTCTAAAATGAATTCTATGGAAGTAATAGTTACTGTCTATACAGATAGATTCCTGGATGGTTTTGAGAAATGAATATTAATTATAACATATAAACTTAGAAAGCTATCATAAAGCATTTACTGTTCCTTTTATTTGAAATGAAGCTTACAGATTTGATTAGAGTTACAGATATGATTAGAAGACTAGTATTCTACTGAGAGAATGTTATTCAAACACATTCAAACAATATTATAAAGTCCCAGTGATTAAATCTAATAGTCTAATAGTAAAGTCAAAACTTACATAATGCATCATTGCTAGAAATATTCTTTGGGGACCAATATGGTTTATAATTTAATTTCACTTTGCAAGAGACCCAACCCCAAAGCCACCCACCATTAAAAAAGTAATTGTGTAGTTTTTTCACGTAGCATATTAATGAATAAAAAATTAGCCTGAACATTCAGCAAATAATTACTTCAGTAAGTAGAAATCTCTCCCTCCCCCAACTATATAATAATCTTTCTGCATTCTTTTTAATACAAAATTGAGATCGAAAGAGTTCCCTAACCTATAGATGAAACAAGTGATAACCACTGTATCTTTAGTACAGTGATTTCTTAGTTACTTCTATATATTCCAACCTCCTGGAAGTAGATGGAATTTAGCAGACTGAATTGCTTGATGCCCAATAATCTATCAAATTAAATAAGCACAAAGGTAAATTGATTTGTCATTGTTTCACATAATGATTTCAGTCAAAAAAAGGCATTTCTTAGCCAATGCAAAACTTCACTGGGCAATTATTACCAGATCAGAAAGTTATAGACCCAAAGTCTGAGCATAGGCTAGTAAGAGTACCTTATTAAAATCCCAGTGAGCATAGGGCTTCAACAAAAGTTGTAGTTTAGAAAAATAAATAGTAGGATGGCAACTAGAAGTATGAATACAATAACTCTGGGTGGCTCACAAGGACAACAATAAAACATAAAAGAACTATAAAACTGCCAAACTCCCAACACCCGAAAACAACACTCCCCCACACATGAGCATTCACATTTACTGGGCCCCATCTTCCCCTTAGCCCAACTCTTAGGGGGACATCTTATTAATATTAATAATCCATTAATCCAAATTAATAATTTGATATCAATACTATTAATAATACAATAATCCACATCAATATTCCATTAATTTGTGGGGAGGCTGATTGAATGTTTCTAGCTATAAAAACCCAGGATATCTTTTGTTTCATAATTTCACTCTGTCCAGCTAGTCTTCCAGACATGATGCTGGATGGTAGGGGACAGCTGAAAAACAAGTAATAGGATGGGAACCAATAGCAAAGAATCAGAACAGTCTCACAGGACAGAATTCATAATTATTCGCTGTATTTGATATACATAATCTATATACTACTAAAACTTTCGTGTCTGTAACCTTGGGTGAAATACTGTGTCATAGGGCAACAATTTTTGGACTAAATGGGCTAATTTACAGAATGCGTCCAAAATCCAGGACCCATTACTCCCATGGGATTGAAAGTTGGGAAAGTTGTGGCTGCTTCAGCACTGCTGCACTGCTGCACCACTGTAGTCAGCCCAGGTCATGTGATTGTCATGGGCATATCCCCAACCTCCTTCCCCTTTCTCTCTGTCCCCTGCACCCAACTGGCTGGTGGCAAGGCCCGATAGGTGAGCAGTGATTGGCTGCTTTGGAAATGAGCCCCAAATTTTAAATCTCTTAACAGCGGTTGGCATTGAGGGAAGAATGAGGGAGTGACTTGGATGCCTGCTGGTGAGGTAGGGCTGGCTGGGAGGGACTGATGGTCGATGGGTGAGCCCTGTTCCTTGAGGGAGGGGGCCCTTGGGGACATGCCAGAATAGGGAGCAGGGGTGCAGTTTTCCTCAGGGTCTGCAGCTCCCTTTGTTCCACCTCCCTCCAGCAAAGTGGCAGGCAGTTCTGCAATTCAGCTGAGGAGGAGGAGGAGGTGGCTTCACGGGGTCTCTCCTGAGGATCATGAGGGGAGGGCAGATGGTACAAGCCTATATTATATGTGGAAATGAGGGAGGGATGGAGGGAAGGAAGGAGGGAGAGTATCCCCAAACTCTTTCCAACCTCCCCCTGCACCCAGTTGGCTGGTGGCAAGGCCTGACGGGTGAGTGGCAATTGGCTGCTCTGGAAGTGAGACAGAAATTTTAAGTCTCTTAACAGTGGTGGGTGTTGAGAGAAGGACAAGGGAGTGACTCGGATGCCTGCTGGTGAGGTAGGGCTTCCCGGGGGGCACTAGTAGTCAATTGGGTGATCCCTCTTCCTTTCTTGAGGGAGGGTGCCCTTGGGGACATGCTGGAATGGGGAGTGGGGATGCAGTGTTTCTCATGGTCTGTGGCTCCTTTTGTTCCACCTCCCCCAGCAAAGTGGCAGGCAGTTCCATGGGTCAACCGAGGAGAAGGAGGAGGCTTCACTGGGGCTCTCCTGAGGGTTGTGATGGGAGGGCATACAGCACAAGCCTATATTATATTTGGAAAGGGAGGGAGGGAGGGAGGGAGATATAAATGGAGTTCTTTCAAATACAGATACAACTGCTATATGCAAGGAATCCCCTCCCAGCTTAATAGAGCCTTGAGTCCTTGTTGCCCACTGTAGCTAATACCAGTGCATTGGTGTACATTGAGGCAATTCACTAGGAGATGCTTGCCTTTCTCATGTCCATTCACTTCTTCCTCTGAATTTAAAGCAAAAATAAATTAAATGGTACAGAGACAGAAATTTAGATGTAGAAGTAGCTCCATTTCCTTTCCTTTCACTCACTTTTGCACTAATGGCTGGACACATGTTCTTGTCTAGGCAAGAACAGAGCTTTATTTGAGGCCTTTGGAATTTCACTTCATCTTGGTGCTAAGCCCATGGATTAAAAGCATGTTTGGCTAATACTATTAGTTATTTAAAAAGTACTGCACTGTTTAATGTTTTGCCAAACATGTATAAGTGCTAGTTGGCCCTTGGATCAGGCAACTGCTATATACAGTATACATCATTGTTTACTGATCTATACACCCCAATATTAACCCATGGTTTTCTTCAGATTCTGATTTCCTGTGCTTTTAGTAAAAACAAAATTAAACCATAGTTCTGCATTTTGCATATCATGGAAAATAATGGTTAAATCAAGCATGTCCTAAATACCAATTCCAGCATAATAAGAGGGAAAGATGAAATGTAAGACTCAAGTATATTTGTTTGTTTGTTTGTCTGTTTGCTTGTTTTGGTAATATCTAGACTCCATGTATAGCATTCAGTCAAGTTGCTATATAATATATTTTTCTTCTAGGTAAGGGAACGACTAAGGGTTTCTTTAGAAAGAGTCTCAGCGCTTGAAGAGGAACTAGCAGCTGCTAATCAGGAGGTAACAAAACAGAACTTTTTTGTGAATTCTAAATGGGATCAAACTTTTTAAAAAAGATAATACTCTGGATTAAAACTTATATTAATAATTTATAGGAATACTTGTTTTATTCAGGTCATCTAATTGCAAACAATTGTGCTGTGAGTATGTACTTTCTAGTGGGTGGGGTGTGAACAACAGGATATTGGCTTGGAAGACTGGATGTTGGCTTGAAAGATCAGAGATCCTAATTGCTAGAATAATGTCAGCATAATTGGGACAAAATTTGGCTTTGATTGTGTTTATGGCGTACAAGCTAGCATGTGCCAGAACAGATCAGTGCTGCCCTCATTATTAGGAAAGAATGTTACATGTGGCATGGATATGACTAAGAATGGTAACCTAGTCCACTTTATCTTACTAAAAAGTGTCATGTGAAAGCTTCTATTGACCAATGCCATAATGGGCATTGGATATTAATATCTGTAGGATTATCCATTGATGAACATGGCATATGGAAAATTGTGACTTGGAATGTAAGAAGAGCAAATGATAAAAAGTGTAAATAAATGAATGAAAGGAAAGGAAAATAAGTGTGTTATGTGTTTGTGAAACAGATAGAATGTCTTACTAGGGTTCAGTTGAAGCCTGTTGTTCCCCATCCAGACCCCACAGCCCCCAAGCACCATGAAAGAACATCCACAGCATCACTTAGTTTACCCAGGACAAAGATATACAGTTGAGCATCATCCACATACTGATGATACCTCATCCTGTGGGGATGGATGATCTCACCCAGCGGCTTCATGTAGATGTTAAAAAGGAGTAGAGAGAGCACTGAGCTCTGTGGCACCCCACAACCAGGGGCTGTGGGCTGGACCTCTCGCTCCCTATCAACACCGATTGGGACTGGCCTTGGAGGAAGGAGGTGAACCAGCACAAAACTGTGCCCCCCACCCCCAAATTCCGCAGCCAGCCCAAAAGGATGCCATCGTCAATGGTATCAAAATCCACTGAGAGGTCAAGAAAAGCCAGGATGGATGCACTACCCCCATCCTGTTCCCACCAGCAATCATCTAAAAGCGCGACCAATGCTGTGTCTGTCCCATATCTGGGCCCGCAACCCAACTTGAAGGGGTCCAGATAATCTGTTTCATCCAGGATCCTCTGGAGGTGCCTCTCCACCACCTTTTCGACCACCTTCCCCCAAAACAGGAGGTGAGAGACTGGTCAAAAATTGTCCAGAATGATGGGGTCCAGTAACAGCTTCTTGAGGAGAGGGCAAACCAGTGCCTCTTTAAATGGAGTCAGAAACACCCCCTCCCGCAAGGATGAATTAACCATCACTAGAACCCACCCACATGTCACCTCCAGGGTAGCCTTGACCAACTAGGAGGGGCAAGGATCTAATACACAGCTGGCTGCATTTACAGACCTGAGGACCCTGTCCACTTCCTCGGGTCCAACAGGATCAAACTGTTCCCAGATAACTGGGTAAGTCCACTCCCCAGGCAAATATATGAAGGAAGAATGAATGTGTTGAGAGGAAGGGGAGATCTGAGAAAGTAGTGGTTAGATGGAGTGAACAGAATCCTGAAAACAGACAGGTGAGATGTTTAAAGAACAAAAAAACAGTATGTGAATTGGTGTAGGGACATGGTCAGAGCAAGGAAGGTTTGCAAGCACAGAAAGGTATAGATAAGTATAGTGAATTGTATTGTTATACATTAGATTGAGTTGTATTTCTTTTACCTTTCTCTTATCTTATCCCTTTAATTTCTTATTATTTCTTACGGCTTTTCTGTACTTGGTCTAATGTTGCTTACCCCAGAAGGGAACACCATGATGGTAATGTACTGTGGTCTGTGCCTATAACTATGTATATATTGTATGCTTGCCATGAGTTGCTAGGAATCATGAGTGTTTAGAACATGCAGAAGTCAAAAGTATATTTCTGAGTCTAACACTTAAAAGACCAAATGTTGTTATGCTCAAAATTTTGTATATTTTCTGCAGCAGTACTCTCGCCCATGTAATAAGCTAATGGTTAGTTGCTCACCCAGATTCTAGGTAATGCAGTCAACTGGCACCAAGGCTGGGCAAGAAAGGACAATGGATGCAATTATAGGGTTTTAGACAGAGGCTAAAAAGAGCTTGATAATTCCAGCACTGTGCTCAGAATTGGTTAGAGAACAAAGAAAAAAAATAGGTGTGCCCTGAACAAGAAAAAATAAACATTAGGGAGAATAATAATAATAATGGTCCCTTCCAAAAACAAGCCAGGATTATTAATCATCATTCAAGAGTGTCTGCTTCACCTGTAAAAAGAGTAGTAACATGGAGGGAGTTGCTTAGTTTGCCCATGGAATAGTCCCAGGATCAATGCAAGAAAGTCTACAAAGGAGAAAGCTGTGTTTGAAGATAAATTTTCACATGCAGAGTTCTTTTCCTAAAGAGTGATTTCCTGAAATATTTCTTTGTTTCGGTAGGGAATGAAGCTACAATAGCATTCATAGAAATCATTCAAGGGAATTATCTTGCAGAAAATAGTGCCTACGCTGAGCTTAATGCTAATTTATAAATTAACTTTACCTAGATTTGCAAATCAGTTTCCCAAAAGATACCATTCCCATTATAGAGCAGTATCATAGAAAATATTGCTTTAAATTGTTTTTCCCCCATAGATCAGTTAGGAAGGGCTCTGTTGGAACACTGTTTAAAACAGGGTCTTTTCTTTTTAATGAATTGAACCCTGAAGAAACTTGTTTGGAAGAAATATTTTAGTAATTCCTTCCAGCCAGGGAAAGCATAAAATACATTGCTGGTGAAAACAAATTTTAAAAGGTGGCAAAGTATACATCTTGAAAATAAGTATATTCTATCTAGAAAACCACAAGGTCACAAAGGTAAAAGTGCAAATAAAAAAATCTGGGGTAAGGCTGTCTGTAGGTGCTTTTGTACAAATCCTAAAAGTCTCTCTGCTACAATGGGGCCACTGGAGTGTTTAATATTGGAAGAGAATATAGTTATAGCAATCTGTATAGAAACCTGCTGGAATGGAAATAACCAATAGGATATGGTTATCCTTTTGTATAAGTGCTATAGAAATCAACGAAGATATATATTTATCCCATTTTAAAGAACTAACCTGGTAGAGAGTACAATGTCTGTCTATCACTGCTTCTATCTGAGCAGGACCCTGACATATCTTTCCAGGTTGCCTGATTTTGTGCTATCATTTGTTGTTTGTTGTATCTGTCCTACCTAGAGTTGAAGTTTAGTACAAATGTTGGTGATTGCCACTGCTATTTGTATTACAGTTACTATAATAATGTATGTAATTTTATTGCATTTTTAAAAGTTTTATTAATAATTACAGGTCTGTGTATTTTATTGCTGTGTTTTCTGGCCCATAGGCCGTAATAAAGGTTTGATTTGAAAAGATTAGGAAGGGCATTCTGGGATTAGAACCCTCCTGTAGGTTAGAATTAGAACTTTCTGAAGCAAATTCTTCCACTGAATCACTGTAGGTATTCATATTAATCTCTCAAAAGCAAGTTAATATTATGAATATGCTATACCCACCCTCTACAAAGAAGCTATATCTGATTTTGGATGGAAAATTAAATTAATGACACCTCTGAATGTAAAGAGCAGGAGCACCAGCCTTCTCAGGAGTAACTCTGATTTTTAACAGGTGGAAAGTGAGTCTTAACAGATGCTGCAGGCTAGCTTGTGGGCAGCTGAAGGCAGGGTTATAGAAAAGGCAAAAGAGGAAAGGAAGAAGAGAGGAATCAAAGGGGCTATTTTGTTTGGCTAAAAGAAGCTCTTTTTCTAAGCCAAAGGAACAGGAACCGGAACCTGGAGGAAGATGAAAGGGCGGAACATTCTGAGCCATCTAGCATTGTTTGGAACTAATAAGTAGCTTGGCATGACTGAATCTAGACTGCCCGCATGTGCCTCCTTTGGAAGAGGCATTGCTGATTTGGCAGGAGCCAATATCTCTACAACCAAATAGTAAGCAACAGTAAAATAAGTTGACCTGCCTGGTCTACCAGGCAGGGCTTCAGATGAATTTGTCAGCTACAATTGCCTACTGGTAATTTACACAAGGAATACATGGATGCTGAACCTGTTGCTTTTATCCTTTTTTCATTCTGTTTGTTTTGAAGCCATTGTTGTTGGAAGATCAGAAGCTTCAAGGACCACCTTTTGCTATCTGTGTATAAGCCCCAGACCTGAGAATTAAGGGGACAGACAAAAGGAAACTTAGCTTCAATCTTACATTCTTGGTTGGCCCAGTCATTGAGAGACCTTGTGCTTGCAGCTGGTATAGTCACCTCTTTTGCTAGCCTGACTATCCTACCGAAAAAGCCTGACATGGATTGGGAAAATACATGATCTGGGCAGAATGTCATTTCTTCAGTTTAATTTTGGCATTTGGCATTTAACCTTACCCCCTTCCATAGTAATAATATTGAAGAAGTTAGTGACAAATTATAGCATACTTGCCTAATTCAATCAGAATTCTAAAAAGGTCCAGAGTGCCTTTGCTTTAGATTTCTATCACACTGAAGTAGAATGTACTAAATTTCAAGTTCTCATTAACACTGAATTAATTTACAGTGCAATTATTAAGAAACCAGAGGAAGCAGTTTGTTTGTAAATGCTTAGAACTGGGGAGAGAGGAAGAATTGGGACATATTAAGAACTATGATTCATTTAAATATTTCTCAGAAGGATTGTCCAGAAATTACCAGCATGACCACTCCATATATCTGAATTTGTATTTGAGAGAGTTGGGAACAGGAGAGGTTGTCTTTCAATTGCAATGGGACATTTTTAGGAAGCAATGTTACCTTTTATAGGCATAACTTATATACAGTATCTGGGGTTGGGGAATTAGAGATCAATGTGTTAGCTGACATTTGCACAGGTAGCTGACTTCTTGATTCTGTAGCTTATGTTAGCTGCAGTATTATATAAATCTTCCATCATGACCACAAGTCATAATTTGACACATTCAGTCTGAGTGTATGAGTGTGTGCCAAGTTATGCTTTATGAATTTTTGTCCAATAGGTTATAACCATAAACAGAATTTTGTGCCAAGTTTTTGCCCTGCTAGTGAAAACATAAAAGATGTTTTCTGGTGATCATATTATATATTACTATCAGCCAAACTGATAATCATCAATTTTACTGCAAATTTGGTGGCTTTTAAATATAAAAATAGGTGAGTTAGATAGTAAAACAGAAATGAATTTTATATTGAAAAGTTCATTGTTTTCTAAATTTATACTTTTTAAAGTTGATATGTAATCAAGCCTTAAGAATGTACTTTGGGATTAAGCAGATATTATGCATGTTAAATCACATTATAGTATTGTTATTATATAAAATATTTCATTGTGATTTATATCTAGAAAACAACAGTAGAAGTGCAGTAAGTCAGTTGGATTTTAGATGCACAAAAAGAATCTATATGCAGTTATTCAGTGTCTACATTTATTTATGTGCATAGTAGCAGCTTGTAAAATGTACTAAACAATGCAGAATCCTGGACCAGAAAAATATCATTCCTAACAGCATTGTATGGAGCAAATTCATAAGCAGTGGTCAAGGTTTAATGCTGTTTTTAAAACTTGACTTGTTTTTAATATATTTGATAACATATTTTGTCCTTCTCTTTTTCTTCTCTGTTTGCTTGTTTCTTTGCCTATATTGTTTTGCACATTAATTTAGCATAAACTTGATCTGTTGTTTGCTTGATCTCCAGGACCAAACTTGATTTTTGCCTAATATTATCATTGTTTTGTTATATTGCCTATCTCCTGTTTTCAAGGACAGATTCTCTACTTCTTTTTTTGATTCAACTTGTCTTACTTGCTTAAAAAGTTCTGCTTCTATAGTATACCCAGAGAAAAAAGTTCATTTCCTAATAGAGCACTCCTAAAATCCAAAACCTTTTTTGTTTGTCATTTAGTTGTGTTATTTGTGTTTGTACCCTTTTCTGGTATCTTTTGGGGTTCATGTTTGCCACAGAAATTACTAGCTTTCAGTGGTTATGATGATTAATCAAGGAAGCTAGATTTTGCAGTTGCTTGACTCAGCCAAGAGTTCATCCACACAGCCTGTTTACCATGGGGAAAAGATGTCCCACAACCATTGCCGAGGACATGTCCTCACAGGCAATCTCCATCTTGCAGCCAACCCACTGCTGAGGCAGATTGAAGTTGGGATAAAGTATTCCAGCATGAGAATAATATTGTCTATCTTATGATGATACCGGTCCTCCTTTGCAGACCATCCGTGGTGCATGGAGAAGGAACTTCAGAGACTGGTGATCTGCTGGATTTCAGTTGGCCTGGCAGGTCTGCTATGAGACCTATCCCTCATGTCTGCCTGCTGACCTCTGATCCTCCATGACCATTTGTGATTTGGATATCTCTCTTGTATAACTTTTTGGAGGTTGGGAATATCAACTCCATTGGTACACAATACTTGTGATTTACTGAATGCAAAGATTTAGTGGACTCAGAGGCTCCATTCTGAGAGTGTGTGTGTGTGGGGGGGGAGACAAGTGGTTTCATTCACCAGTTACTATTTTGAAATTGCACTAAGTTCCATTGTATGTGGGCAGCAACGCTGACCAGCTCTCTTGCTGAGGTATGCTAAATTGCAAGGGCAGTGCTTTTTATACCAACTTACTTTCCTCTTGATTCTAGCTCAGAAGGAAAACAAGTTATTGTGGAGATTACAAAGATTTTGCCACCTTTAATTTTATTGTTTTAAAAACAAGTTGTAGTAGTTCTAGAATTATTAATATCTAAGGTTCCATTCCATTTTACTATCAGGGCTATAAGAACCTTTTGTCCAGAAAGTCCACTTCTTGATTTTTTTTCCTATTGTTCTAGACTATGCCAAAACAAACATTTTTGGAAATTGTTTAAATGATTCAGAAGGTGAGACTGTAAAGCAAAGGTAGGAAACCTTTGGTCCTCCAGATGTTGTTGGACAGTAATTCCTGCCATCCCTGGCATTTCTCATTCTGTCTGGAGCTGATGGATTTTGGAATCTAACAAAATCTGGAGGCCCACAGATTCTTCCATTCCTTATTTGGCAATTATTCCACCCCACCCCTCTGTGTGTGTGTGAGAAAGAGACAGAGACAGAGAGAGAGTATAGTTTGGGATTTAGCAGTAGTGTGGCAATCCATATACCAAGTGGTGGGTAGTCTCATTATGAGTTCTTTTCTTCTGTAATATGGATGTTGTATGAAATGATTACATGAGCTAATTATTCCCATTGTTTATGACTGAATAGCTGTTTGATCTAACTATTCTTATTGTTTATTAGTTTTGATAAAAAAATTAAATTAGTCATTCCCCAGTTAGAAGCTAGGCATTCCCAAAATCACTTTGGAAATCTCTGATATAGGTACCATAGTAATGTGGAAAGACTCCTGATTCCCTAACCCTAACCCTACCTATGGCAGGCTTATCCGCAACTATATACAGGATATATGGGTACTTAAAAAAAATTATATATATTTGTGGATAAGCCCATCTGCAGATAAGCCAAACCCAATTTTGGGGGAGTATTTCAGCACTTAAAATTCTTGGATTATCTGCAACTATAAATGGTATATATGAAAGGACCCAACACAGTGCCACAGGGATATGTGTCTGTGTTTGTATATCAGTACTAAGATGCATACAGTGATACTGGAATTTCCTGCATGGTGGTATGGAAAGTTTATGTTGCTTCTTTAATCATCTTCCCAAATTCTTTGCCCTAGGGACCTTCAGTATCACTATGCCAAATTCCTAATAATATAAATTGCTAATTTTAAAACTGTCACACCTCTAGGGATCTGATGTGACCAGTCTTCTATTAGGGGACTTAAACATCTAGAAATAAATGAAATATAGGAAGGTGTTAATGGCTTATAGAAATGTTAATACAGTATGTCAAACAATACTCCAAACATGAATAGCATTGTCAGGTTCATGCAAGGACTTTTTGGCATAATATGATATAAGAAAGCTTTTTGTATTGCATAGCATCCTTTGTCTTAGTTTAGGTGTTTCAGAAACTCTGGAATACAACTACAGTGAATTAGCCTGTCAGAAATTGCTTAATAAAAAAGTAACCTTTTAAAATACAGCAAATTTGTCTGGTGGTTAAAAATTGGTGAGGGGCCCTTTCATTGTTAGCCATGTCAATATTATTCCCCATAATAATATGAAGATGCTACTGCTGAGCAATCATGTTATCACAAATAGGAACTCACTGCTGCATCTAGGAATTGCATGTTTGACTCTCAGCCCTTCAAGATAGGGCAGGTTAGGAAACAGATATAAGCTATAATGGCACAGTCTTGAAAGTCTGACTACACTTTCCCTCTCTCTTATACCAAAGAGTTAAGGCAGTTTATTCTTTCTAATATTCTATTCTTTTCCTGGGCTCAAATCATGTTTTGCCAACCATTGCATTCCTTTTCCAAGAGCATATTTTGATTCTCTACATTGATATTCTATAAAATAGGGGATTTTAAGAAGAAAAATAAAGCAACTCCTTTAAATTATTACCCAAAACCATCCAGAATCATTGGGAGTCAGGAGGTATATAAATGTAATAAATAATAATAAAATGAATTCATTATATCCATTATAGATGGAAGGATGGGTGGAGGCTATTTTTCATGAATTTTCTTGGCTGGTCTTTTTTATATAGATTCTTATAATTATATGAACAAAATGGTCTTTTATGGAGTTTCAGTTAATCAGTAGGAATTATTAGCAGAGTGTCTCACATCAAAATCTTCTCCACTGAATAATATGAGTTTGTGTTCAGTTATTAGCCAATTGGTACATAGGTCGAAGATTGGTTTGGAAATATCCAGAGTCCAAACCTAGATACCTTTGAAGTTGATATGATGAATCAAGTTATAGGTTTGATTTACTTTGTTATACAGTTGTCATGAAATAGAACATCTGTATACAGAACACAGTGCTTTCTCAATTATTGGCATCTTTGAGAGTTTTAAACACAAGGAGAAGGGCTGACCCAAGACATTTTATTTAGCATGTAGCATCTATGTATCTGGAAAGATAAAAAGGAAAACTAATTCTGAGAACTTCTGATTATGGTTTAATAATGGTTTTTTTTTTCTCACCAAAATTTTAAGGAGATGTTGAACATCTCTGTATAAATACTGAAGTTCTTAGAATTCACCAGAAGCAAGTTGAATGACTAAAGGTGAAGTGGATTTGTGGATGGTAAAAGGCAAAATGAAATAATACAAGAAATCTTCTGCCATATTGGTAAACATCATAAGTACTTATCCTCAGGGAAGAACAAGCATAATTATTTTGCCCACAGTAAAAGGTGAATGCAATTAATTGGGAGAAAAGGGAAATTGGGTGTTTCAAACTAAAATATTTCAAAATATTATAAACATCTAACAAACCCTTTTATTATATTGTTAATCAAATTAAATCATTGTAGCATGTACTAAACAATTTAACTAGAAGCAAATTTCAGTCAGTATAATTAGACTGACATAATTTAATATTTTTAAATATGGTTTTAAATATGCTGTAATTTAATGAAAAGAACATTAATAAAATCTGTTAGGACAGAATAATAATAACACTTCTGCTAGAGGAGGGAGCAGAGTCCTGGATTTTCCTATCATAAGAAGGCAGGCATCATTTTTGGCATGTATGCTTTCAATAACCACTTTGCTTTCTATATTAATTTATCTTAGTTCAGCAGAATTTCTGTTCCGTAAAGTAAGTATGTGATTACAGATTATAAATTGAACAATTTGTTATAATGAATGGGGGGGGGGAGTTGTTAAATATATTCATTCATTAAAAAACATCCATGAAAATAGTGTGAAGAGTAATCTTACTTTCTAGTTCTTTGGAAAGTAGTATTTCAGAGCCAAATTATATATTTTGTTGTGTTTTTGTGTTTAGATCTCATCACAAATTTTTCTTTCCATAAAGTCTGCTATATTCCATCGCTTGGACTGAGATTACATGTAGCAGTTACTGTAGATCTAACTCCTTTCTGCATACCTTAGATGAGAGGGTTGATCCGGCTGTCCCTTCTTACCCTGCTAAAAGTCATGGTGGGGAAAATAATGAATTTAAAAATATAAGTTTGCAATTTTTCCCTGCTACTGGCAGTAAGAGAAAACTCTGTGAAATTAAGTAGTAATGGTTGCCAGATTTAACAGCTTTAAAAGAGGATTACATTAATTCATACTGGGATATATTAATAGGAGAACAGAGTCCAAATCTTGGGAAATAATTGTTCAACTCTGTTTTGTTTTTGTCAGACTCCAGTTGGAATAGTATGTTCTGGTCTAAATGGACACACAAATGTCCACAGTCTAAAAGGGACATTGACAAACTGGAGCAAGTTCTGAAAATGGTAGGGAGACTAGGAACCAAGTTCTAAGTTTGGCCTTCAGAAAAGATTGAAAGGAGAAAATGATAGCTCTTTTCAGATATTGAATGTATGGTCATATAGAGGAGGGAGTCAACTGATTCTCTGTTGCCCCAAAGGACATCTGTAGAATATTTGGGTTGCAACTATAGGGAAGAAAATTCAGATTATATATTAGAAGGAAGTTTTTGATGGTAAGAGCTGTCAGCCAGTGGAATAGTTTGCCTTATGACGTTGCATGTTCCCTTTCACTGAGGGTCTTCAAACTGAGAGTAGATGACCATCTGTCCAAAATGCTTTAGCAGCTCCTGCACTGAGCAGGGATTGGATTAGATGATTTCTGAGTTTCCTTCCAACTTTATGACTCCATAAAGATATTAATAGCTGCTAATTATAAAAGCTGAGAACCAGTTTGGTCCATTGGTAAAGGCACTGGACTAGGAGCAGGGAAACACAAGTTCTAGACCTGTCTTTATCCAGCTGGGTGAAAGCAGTGGCAAACCAAGAAAATTTCATAGATTTATCCATGTAGTTGCCAGAGTCAAGACTGACTCAAAGGAAGAATATGTTTATGTGCCAAATAATATGCATATATGTACTGTATATATACACTACATAAAATACATTTTCAGAGGCAACACACGTCTCAATGCCAATTGCTAGGGAACATAACTGAGGATGCTGTTGCATACTTGTTGTGCTTGTGGGCTCCCTTTAGGTTCAACATTCTGATATTGATAAGTCTTGGACTGATTATTATTCTCCTTGTATTCTTAAGTAATATATATGAAAATTAGCTAAATTGGCAGATTCTCCTATCTTATTTAGCTCTGTCACATCAAATGAGAGACTTCAGGTGAATTGGAGTTTGCAAGAATCTTGAAACAAAGCTTGGAACAAAGTCTAGAAGATGGCTTTCTGAGTTCGAGACATTTATAGCTCCTTTGAGCTTAGAATATTTTGCAGACCTCTACATAAAAAGAATCATCTGTATTTTGCATGCAAAATAGATATGGCCTTTTCCAAGTAATTTTAGAATAAATTGTCAGACTACCTGGACCAGAATTCAGTTGTAAATCACAGGCCCCGGACTTTAAACAGCTTAATTAAGCTGCTAGGCTCAAATTTGGCTTTAGTCTCTCAGATGTTCAGTACAGCCCAGCTAAATAAGAACTCTGCTGCTGATTAGACTGAAGCCATATGAAATCGTTGCTTGCCATCTTATCTCCACCACTGGTTGCCTTTTCTTCCGGCCTTTCCCACTTTTCATTGGACTTCTCACTCTGCACCTCATGATACTGAACCTGAATGCTTTTGGTTGTTGCCATAACTCATCTTTGGCCTCAGAACTTCAGCTCTTGACTTAACTTTCACACAAATGACATATGTTACTGAAATCTGAATTAAATCACATTTATAACATAGCAAAAGTCTGTCAAATCATAGATGTGTTACAAGGCTTCAATTCTTTTACCTGCAGTGTTAATTATGTGACCAGTTAGTTGAATTCTTTTTTAAGAAAAGTGACCAAGTACATTAGACCTCCATCCTGTTATGCATCATTTAAACTGCACTCATTTAAAATGATGCACCTTCATGTTCTGAAATACTTAAATAAATTGCATTGTAGCTATAGAATTTAATATTCTGAGTCCTAAATTCAGTGTACCGGCATATTCTGCTTCATGGCTTCCCAGATTTTACTGTTCTCATTGCACCATGTCATAGAATATAATAAAAATGGCTCTATTTTTTATATCTTTTTGCAAAGAGAAAAACTTCTGGCCCTCTATATGTTAGTGAGTTCTTACCCCAACGCCAAGCCTCTAATTACTAGGCCATCAACTTTTGGAATTCTTGCCACTGTTGTACAACAGTAACATTTCTTCACATTGGAAATGTACAAAAAACACATACAAAATTTAAAAATAGTTCTCATTACAATTTGTTTACCGTTTTTTATCACCTTACCTAGTTTTTGTCTAATTAATAAGACATACTGTAAATTTATGGTGTTCACTGTATGGTTTTTTACATTAAGAATTTGTTCTGAATTCTTTTCTAGATTATAGCTTTGCGTGAACAAAATGCACACATTCAAAGAAAAATAACGTCAGGGGAGGGTCCACCTGATACAGAGCATATCAAAGGAATGGAACCTGGACAAAAAGTTCATGAAAAGGTATAAATTATAGCTTTCTTTTTAGAGTCATCAGGGTTTGAAAAGTTAAGAAAGAATCTTATTATGTTTATTAAATCATCAAATAATATAACTATATATAATAATATCAACTGCCCAGAGTCTCTGGGAATTTGGCAGCATATACATTTAGTAAATTATTATTATTAGTAGTAGTAGTAGTATATAGTGTATTTTGAATTGCTTCAACAAATCTCCTTTGTTTTTGAGACAAACATTACGTTTGTTTTCCTGTTTTTAATAAAGGCAATGGTAAAGCATATTCATACTGCATAAAGCTAAAGAGCAGATGCAGCTGTGGGGATCTGCATAGGGAACAGGTTGAGAAATGATGACAATGCACCAGGATACACACTCAGTCCCTTTTGTATAGGCATTGTGATGTTGCATCCATGTAAGAGACAGAGCTTGCATCACAAAATCCATTTCATCATTCTGATGAAGGTTGTAGATTCTATGGATGCCTCTGGTTGCAAAACATTTTTCAGACTAAGGGTGGTATTTGGCCTTTGAGTGGACTGCTGAAAGCTACACTCTGAAAGGCAGCTAGCTTTCTTTCCTCTCTGGTAAATAAAATATATGAGATATGTAATGTACTAATGGCATCAAGACTGAATAGGTTTGAAGCTCAAAGCTTCATATACTTTGGGATTATTTTCCACTGTACCGGGTCTCACAAAAAAATTCCAAATTCATAGCCCAAAGTGTCCAAGACAATCTTGCTGTAATCCAGGATTTTTTTCACTCCAGACGTGTCCATTTTATTCCAAAGGCTTTTAAAAAAAATTGAGCCAGAAGCCTTAGCACCATTGTAATACTAAGTTCAACATCACTCCCTAATTGTACTTCTTAGGAATTAAACAAATTAAAATGTTTTTCCAGTTGCTAATTGTATCCCCAACATCAATTTGGAATTCAAGGGTGAACTTTTCAAGGTAGAGGGAAAGGTCTGGGTTATTGATGAATGAAATTTAACATCCTTGGGTTAGATTTCATTTATACTGTGTTCAATCTATCAATCTTCTTGGAGTCTCCTCTTGGAGACTAGGCACCAGATGTAAGTTTTCTCTCCAGGGGCGCTTGTGGCACTACAATTAGAATGTGCTAGAGCAAGTAACAGATGTGGATCACCAAATGGATTTATCACTAGTTCTAAATTACTTTAATCTGAATAGAATGAATTATTCCCTGAAAGCAGTTGATTATTCACTATAATAATTCTCAATTACAGAAGAACTAGAATATTGGCCAGGTACAATGCCATTTACATGGTGGTTCTATTTGGGACATATGTGAAAACTCTGTATAATGAGAGAGTTTGCCCTTGAAGCTCTGAAGAGGTTGAAT
Organism: Python bivittatus; assembly: GCF_059951505.1. Taxonomy (NCBI): domain Eukaryota; kingdom Metazoa; phylum Chordata; class Lepidosauria; order Squamata; family Pythonidae; genus Python; species Python bivittatus. Next base: position 25,272,162 of record NW_028277058.1, on the reverse strand, counting down.
CAATAGAATATATGGTGCAGCACCTTCTCATTGTCCTGATTTTATGGTCCTTCCAGTGTACCTATGATGGATCTAGCCAGTTCCAGTCTGAAGATAAATATAAAGGTGGCCAAATTTTGTGTCATGATCTGTAAGATTAGAGAATACAAATGTATCGCTCTTCCTTAATTTGGAACAAAGCAGCCTCCCTAATTTGGAGATAAATTTGTTTTGTCATTTTTAGGTTATGGTTATTATATACTAATTTATACCATCTTGTAAATATATATGTAAGATCTGATCATATCCTGAAATAAAGTTATTGGATTTTATTTGACTTGAATATATAAAATAATGTATATTAAATGCAATCTTTATATGAAATCTTTATCAACATTTCTCATAAGAAGACAACATTTAAAATGTCTTATTTTTCTCATTTGTATCATTGATGGGTTTGTGTGGGGATTCAGGCTTTTTTCAGTTAACTGCACAGTCTTCACAATGCTAACAAACCATTAAACTATCAGGTGTCTGGTACTGTTAGGACTTTGGCGTAGAATTCTATTTTTGTTTTTGCTCCAAGGATGTTATTTCCGATATTCTACTTGTAATAAAATGTGAAGCATCCCATAGATCCCTGCAGGGTTCATACTGTGGTCTGATAACCAGATAGCATTAAAAAAAAAAAAAAAGTGGGAGGGGGGTTCTTTACATAAAATAATTTTGTAAAGGAGACAACAACCAAAAGAAGGAGAATGCTAACTAGAACCCTACTTCCTGATGTATTATTTTCAATAAATAGACATCCCAATCATTACCTGAAGTCTGGATTGCTTCAGGCCATTCTTCTGCTTCATCTTCTTGCATGCTTAGATGAAGCCTAAGTGAGGCATACATTAATTGCATTGCTTTGTTCGGTTGGGTTGTATCAGGGCTTGCATTGCTTCTCTCAGTCGGGGTAGTTAGCAGTTCTGGCAGAGGTATCTTTTGCTCCTCGTTAGCCAGCTTGGAAATGGAGGATCCTAGTATAAAGGTGATTTAAAACAGATTCTCCTGTAGTATCTTCTAGTAACTAACAGCCACCTCAAAATGTTCTTCATGAACTCAGACTTATCAGCCTCTCTCCCAGCCTTCCTTCCCACACATGCTGAGTCTCACAATGCTTCCTCCGACTTATCCAAGCCAGTCCTGCACAAGTACCTGGCCGCCACCGCCCGACAACCGTTAACCCATTGCTTTGTTCTTTTCCTGCAACATTATAGGCCATCATCTATTTAAATGTTTTAATAATGTTACCTCTCCAAGTTTCTAGCCCTACTTCCACCTGGAATGATTCTGCATTACTGCCCTTGGAAGCCAGAAAAAAAGACCCCAAAACTGGAAAAATGTTCATATCCTAGCTGTAGGGGTAGATCGCTGTGTTTTTTCTATGGAGAGACACTGTTTTTGTGCCTGTAGGGCTCAGTAGAGTTGTATCAGCAGAGCTATTTTATCTGTCCCTGCACAAGCAGATTTTAAGGAAAATAGAAGTATTTATGGTTCTGGTTTTCCTACTTGTTATATGATCACTCTTTTCTCCTGACATGCTCAGCTCCCAAGAATAAGTAGAATACTACAATTTAGGATAGTCAAGGGATGCGTATTTTTATGGGTTGTAAACTCATAGTATTCAAGATGATCAGAATTGGCTTTGGTATTCAAAACAAAATATCAAAAATAAATTACTCAACTCACAATTCTGCACAACTTTCTTTTTCCTTTTCTTGTGAATGCATTGTTAGCCAGAAAAAATTCAGTGGCCTTGTAAAAATTGCTGCACTAGAACATCCAGCACCCTTTATCACTGACCATGCTAGCAGGTTCTAGTGGGAGCTGTAGTTCAGCAATATCTAGAGCACCATTAGTTCCCCCCCACAAGAACAAGGTCTACAAACTGAATGTTTACACAAAAATACTAACCAGAAATAAGCTAGAGTTCCACCAATAAGTGGATCTAGTCTCAGTCATCTGGACTTGTCTTAGCTAATTAAGTTTTGAAAAGGATTAGTTCAGCTTATGTTATTACAGATATTTTAAAGGCAAAACTTCTCATATCTCTGTACCAATATGCCTGTGGAAAATTCAGTGTAGAATGTTAGATGATATGTATGACAATTAATAATATCTTGATGAGTTAATGTGTTGTATTGTTTTATGCAGCTACTCAAAATAAATACCTGATAAACTGCAAAATTATGTTTTTGTAAATGCCAAAATATTAAAGCAAGAAAGTACTAGGCAGCTTTTTTTTTTCTTAGTTTAATAAAGCTAGTAGTATATAATTGAATTATAGCCATTTAACTGATTAATTAGCTAAGTGCATCTTTCCAAATTTTGTTCATGCCTGAAATATGCCTTCAGAGAATGGTCTGCTGACTTGCAGTAGGAACGTGCTGATTTCAATGCATGAGCAAGAAATAGAACAGTTTCATGTTAAAGCACGACACAAGCTTCAAATCATAAAGCACTTGTGCATTTCTGACTCATACAAAAACATGATTAGGCATAGGCTAATAATATCAGACTCTCTAGAGAATATATGACTCCTAGAACATGTTTCAGAGATTGTATGAATTTTTTTTATGTCAGGAAGTACAAGTGTGATTCACTGACTCTGTTGAAATCAGCAGGAGGCAAATTGTATAGATAGCTTTTATGATTTGAATAAAATTGTTAATGTTAGTCATATATAAATATCAGGGATTAATTGCTGTCTTTGAGCCAAGAAAAGTAACTGTATGAATCAATAAGCACATATAGATAGCAGTGCCTTAGTTGACCAACTGAGGTCACTCTAGCACAAAAGTATCTTTATGGTCAAGTAAATATTCTTTTAGAAATCACAGTGGTACCCATTATTTGTTCTGAAGGTGGAAATCCTTTCCCATAAAGCTGTTGCTATGGGTTTCTAAATATAGTTAGCTCCTGTTACAGCTCATATGAGTAGAAATGCTTAGAGTTCTTTGTAGATTGAGGCAATTTCTAAATTTTATAAATAAAACAGAATTACTCATTTAAGCAATTACTTGTGAAAATAAGCTGAATTATATATAAACTAGGAACCAGTTCCAAGGCTTTAACATTAAAGGTAATATTTTAGTCACACCTGTCAATATTTCACAACAATATTCCTATTGTATTAACATTAAATATATTGCTTTGTTTTGTAGTTCCAGTGCTTCCCTGTTTGAGCAAATGAATTTCAGACTAAAAATTGACTATAGCAATAATATGTATATGCCTAGCCTGCTTTATCATTTTTTCAGGGTGAAAAGCTTTTTTAAAAAAAAATAGTTAAGCTAAGCACATGTATACATTACCAAAATATTTGAAGAATAAATCAAATGAAAAAGGAAACAAAGAGGAAAAAACACAGCATACACATTCAGCCATTGTAATAAATCTGACCAATAGAATGGATAACAGAAAATATTTATATATTCAGTGGGGAAGAAGGAGACATGAACAGAATATATTTTATTTTTAGTTATTTTTATTTATTATCAAACTTGTATGCCGTCCATCTCCCCCAATATATACTTCTACAAGAACCACTTTGAAAAAAAAATCTAACTATGAGTTGCTGATTTTGGACTTTAAATATTGTCTGATAATTTAATGTGCTTGAAGTACTGCTGCTTAGATACCTAATCTTTTGTAAGTGTATTTCAGAGAGCATAATCAATGCAGAGTTCAGGATTCTTAAGAAAATATACATTACATATCCATGCGGCTCTGATCCTTCTTGCTCTGGTTCTTAAGTATATTGCTGTCAGCGTTTGGTATGTTTGTGGTTTTTTTTGAACAGCGTCTATCAAATGGCTCTATAGACTCAAATGATGAGACTACTCAGTTGGTAGAACTTCAAGAACTTCTCGAAAAGCAAAATTATGAAATGGCACAGATGAAGGATCGCTTGGCTGCACTGTCTTCCAGAGTTGGAGAGGTGGAGCAAGATGCAGAGACCGCTAGGAAGGACCTCATTAAAACTGAAGAACTGAACAGCAAATATCAGAGAGATATTAGAGAGGTAAATGATTTAAATAATCTCTTTTGGATGTTCATCCAGTCATTGGTTCAGGTCGGAGAATAATCTATTTAGGAAACTGTACTTTTTGTACAACCAATTGGGAAAAATGCATTTGCCTTTAACATTTAACACCCAGTTTAAGATCTTTAACTGTAGATGAATATTCTGATAGCACTTGTATTTTTGCATATGTGTGTATCAGTTCTTTCACTATGACTTACCAAGTGAAATAAAGAGCTTCATCTATGAAACATTTCTCTAAAAAGAGAGAGAGAGAGAAGATATGTGGGTTTGGCAGAAAACTGATGATCTTGTGATATATTGTGGAGACATAATTTGCAATGTAGCATTAGTCAATAAGAAAGGTAGATTAATCATCAAAGACAGTACTAACCTCCATAAAACTGTTTTTAATATTTTGTCAAAACTGAATGAGACTTCCTAAATTCTCCTACTAACTGCTCCCTCCAAAATGATGACATATTGAGCAGAATATTTTAGCCTGCTATGTCCTAATTTTGCTAATTTACATCACTGTAATGCACTTTCTCTTGCTATTTAAAGTAATGTATGATTTAATTGCTTTTAAAACATGTCTTTAATTTTCATGATTTTCACACTGTGAGGAATTAAAATAGGATAGAAAGTTGGAGGAAAAGTAGGAAACATTCCAAATGTTGATTGCATATTTATAAAAATATAAATTATTCAGAAAAGTTAATTGAATAAATGATATGAAGGATTACTTTGCATTTTAAAATACATCTACAATGTCCAGAAACAAGCCTTAGTTTATCTTTCATCAGGTGATAATATGAATTGTCCTCATATCCAAATCTTGGTTTTGAATCTATCATTGGATCTATCCATTTGGATCTATCCAAACTATCATTTACCACAGCCCATGTTCTTTCCTACTACCAGTTTTACAGGGACATTCACCACTGGCTGATTACCCCTTTTTTATCTAAATTTATGGGGCAGTCCAATAATTTTTATTTGGATTATCTGTTAGATAACCAGGATAAATATCTCTTTCTAAAAGTAGCAAAATTTTGCTACATTATGTGTAAGCTTCATCCACAAATGGTTGCCAGTAGTCATTGATGTTAGGGGTTAATTTTGTTTTACTGAATGTATTTTTATTGGTCAATGACTGAAACAGAGTTTCTGTCTGTCTGTCAAAACTATCATTTGCATTTCTTCTTCCCTCTGAGTTTCTAGATAAGTTTATTATATTGGAAGGATGTGTTTGTGTGTGTTTCCTATTTTTTCTTTATCATAATACATGCAAAAGTTTAAGACAGAAAACTAGTTACCTAACAACATTTTGTAAATAAAGTCTCTTTATAAATGTACAATGAGTGGGTGCAGTAGCAGATAGACAAGCAATATCAGATTCAGATCTACATCAGGATCCTAGAATTCTAACAGCTTTCCCCCAGAATCCCCACTTAAGTAATCTGTCCATTAGGTTTCATGCTCAAACTGCTTTCCAGGTTGGCTGCTTATGGGTGAGTAAATTTCAGTACAAATTTTTCTCACAGTGTGGAACTTCATTTCAAAGGTGTTGTATAGGACCATCTATAGCTAGCCACTGCAGTGTTGTTGTATGTTGACATGCTGGTTATTCTTTCAAGGCTATGGCCCAGAAAGAAGATATGGAAGAAAGGATAACTACCCTGGAGAAGCGTTACCTAAGTGCACAGAGGGAATCCACTTCTATACATGACATGAATGATAAGCTGGAAAATGAACTCGCAAACAAGGAAGCCATCCTGCGCCAGGTTCTGTATCGGGACTGCTGCTACAGCTCAAATGAATTGCAGGAGAAACCATTCAGATAAGCTCCCCCCCCCGCCCCCCTTTACACATTGCATTTGCCTCAAATGACGACAGGCACGTTTACATTCATGGGTTGATTTTTCTGTTGATTGGAGTGAGGAATGAATCTGGATTTTCATATAAGCAAGTTGAGAGGCTAACACAAATCATGTTTAGATTAGGATTTATTTTTTTTTATAAATAGCCATCATGATAAGGTTTTGTTTTGGAGCCTGCTGGGTTGTGAGACCAGGTATCCACCAAGGTAGGATGGCAAACTTTTAAGAATATACTAGGTAAGACGGAGGCAAACCAGAATGAAAAGGGTGCCAGCTATATAGCAGCAAACATAGCCACACACGAATTGTACAAGTTGTTAGGATTCTAAATCATTATTTTATGCTAGTAAGCATAGCTTAATGGTAAGATACAAAACAATCTAATGTTGATTTTGCTTTGAGTTCAATCATAGTAAACACAATTAAACAAAGTTCACCCTTTGAATGACGCTGCTTTGTAAAAGCTGTGGCAAATGAAAAGACTGCACTCTAATTTTGGTTCAAATATATGAAAGAGGTAAACTAAGCTACTGGTTGCATTCACTGGCACACTTTATGAACTTCATAATCTGCCAGTGGCATTCATTCATGTGAATATTTATTCTCTTTATTTATATATAATTATTTACTTGCTTTACCAGTTATATTTTAGGAACAAGGAAATATTTGTTCTTAGGCAGCTGGCCACGAATATCACCCAAGATATAGAATTGAAGACCATAAAAGATGGAGATTAAAGTTCCCAAAACAGTGATAATGTAGAAGGTTGTGGCATTATGATTATGATTATTTTATATTTTATACATGGGTTGTATAATACATCAAAATGTAGAGTGAAGCATTATCATGATGATAATTTGGAATTCTCTTTCGTACAATAGATTTATAGGTGCCATTTATTATTTCTTCTACTTTCTTATTATACTACTAGCTTACTTCAGAGAAAGATAAAATTTTTGATTAATGTATCTGTGATACATAAAATGGGGGTGAAAGCTGGGTTAATATACCAGAGTATCCAACCAAGATATACCTCTTTTTTCTTCTTTTTTTCTTTTAATATTGGAACAAATATTCTTATGTCTTAGTTGGAAGGATACATTTATTGCAGATATAACACAGATTCCACTTTCAGATTTTCAATTTCCTTGGGGGTGATTCTGAGAATTAGACTATTATGAAGCATGGACATTTTTTAGATTTAATTTAAATTCCATGTGTTTCATTCCTAAATTGACAGTGAAGTAAACTGCAGTTATCCTATTCCATTCTGGGCTTTTCATCTAGATTTAGAGCCATAAATGGTTTAATTGACTTGTTAAACAATTGAATTCTACTATGAACCATGCTGGTCCAGGAGATTTTAATATCCAGTTGTTTCTATTCACCTATATCTTTTCTTACCATTACCACCACCACCACCCGCCATTGACCTATTCCTAATCTAACCTTTAATCTTACAATTTCTGGATTTCAGATGGAAGAAAAAAACAGGCAGCTGCAAGAACGTCTCGAGTTAGCTGAGCAAAAGCTACAGCAAACAATGAGAAAAGCTGAGACTTTACCAGAGGTGGAGGCAGAATTGGCCCAGAGAATTGCAGCACTGACTAAGGTAATGTAAGTTTAGGAATAGGTTAGTCTCAGAAAGTTGACTTCTTTTAACATTGATTTTCATCCATTTCTCCTCCCTTCAGCACCGTCAACAGCAATAAAAGACTGTTTTGGAGTGGACAAGATGATTCTACTTAATGGCACCGTAAATAAATACTAATTAGACAAAGTTACTTGCTTTAGTTCAGTTTAATTTAATGGCAGAGGTATTGCTTTGTGTTTCTTTTTTGGCTTTATATATTTCTGCCAATGTCCCAGAGGAGTTTATTTTATAATACATTGTATTATAAAAGAGTTATGATTAATCCAGTTCAGCTAAACATCACAAAATTTATTTGTCATTGAATTTTCTTCATGATTTTCTACATCACATTGATTCAGCAAAACACAGTGATCACTTTCATTAAAATAAATTGCAAGGTTCAATTTTTTTTTTCTTGGCCACTCTTGAAGGATTCTGTGTTGCATGAGAGCATTAAGAGCTTGGCTAGGACAAGTGCCTGATAAACTATTCCAATAATATGCAGTCCACATCTCTGGAATTTGCACATCTGCTCTATAACACATCTGTTAAAAACGTGCAAGTTGCCAGCTTAGTTGTTATGGAAGATGTACAAAAGTAAAGGCATGCTACACTTGTACATCCTTTGTGGTTCCTCTTTATTAGCTCTCAGACCATACTGTTCTGCTTTGTACTGTGGAACTTAAGAGTGCCTTCCTCTGCATATTTTATTGGGAGGCAATTCCCCTTTTTCTTCTGCAACACTTAACTTCTGAATAAAGATGTAGAGGAATGGTCTATTAGAAGTTTACAAGTTTGTAAAACAAGTTTGATGGTATGTAGTAGAAAGAAAACCCTTTTCAATTAAAATGTTATATTAAAAACTCAAAACAACATCAAAGGTACAAAAATGAATTTGTGTTTCCTTGCTTCCATTTTCAAAATATTAATGGATTATTATTCCTATTTGGCTATCTATTCAAATACTTTTCAGTTGCTCATGCAATCATTTAATGAGATAATATTTTCCTGCTCTGCTAGGGTTTCTGGTAATATTCAGAAAATCACCTTATCTGCAAAGCAATGTGTTGAAAAGGAAACTCCAATACACATGAAGGTTTCCATATTATTTTTTTACAGAGGAAGTAGATGAATGAATGTTCGTGTATATCTTCTGTACCCTCTAACTGAACAAATGGAGAAAAATACATATAATGGTGCTCTATAATGGAGCACTTAGGATCCCAGTTTAGAGGTTCTCTATTACACAGTCAGGTGAAAATAAGTAGTGTAAGTTGTATTTTTCAATATACGTATAGCCTGCCAAACTGGTTCAGCCTTATCTATCTTCTCTATCGTCCCTATATTGATGAAAAAGGGTAATATTAATATTAGTGGTAATATTACTTACTAGTTCTTTTTGTTACACTGTAAGTATATTAGTTGTTCTCAATGTTTTCAGTTCTGTTGTTCAATAAATATATGTGGTTTATATATCTCATCTAGATTTTGTTGTGTAACTCAGATTTGTATGTAGCTTAAAATACTTTAATTGAAGGGGATGGGGGGAAGCTACTATTTAGACCACCCTATCTCACCCTATATTCTTTCCTGATATGGGAATTTCAACTCTCAAAACTCTCCAGCCAGCCAATGCTGGAACATCTAAAAGGTGTCCAGGTTAGAGGATCCTGATTTAGATAATTAGATTATATATGATATATCCAAAGTTGGCTCACAATATATATTTAGTAGTTATCTTTGCCAGTGCCTTCCTTTTTCTCAGTCTAAACAAAATGTCAGAAACACCAAGCAAAAACTCAATAGAGTTCTTCTTTGAACTATGAAGAGTGGTAGGAAATGGTTCTTAAGAATGCAGCTCAGGCATGGCTTTTGATCTTCCATAATATAGCACTCAGATATCTTCTGGTCCATTCAGTTGACAGCTTGTTGAGAGATCTAGTAGAAGGTTCTGTGGGGAGAGGGACAAAAGTAGAAAATAAAGAGTATCGACCTACTCCATCTGACCCAAGTAACTTCAATCGCCATGACTCCTTCAAGGTCTTAATGTTTCATTATAGTTGGTCACACAGTCAGCAAGATGTTTGGACTGGATTATTATTATCATCATCATCATCATCATCATCATCGCAATGCTTAATTGTTGCATTATCAGAAAGCTTAATTTCTTTCTTGATACTTGATGCACAAAAATATTGTTGGCCTTGCAGGGACATTTCTTTCAGTTGATCCTAGAAACAAATGCATAATTTCCAGAACTGTGAAATCTGGAATTCACTAGTAAACCAGCTTCTGAATTATGTGAAGGAGCCTGAGCATACTTTAAGTTCACCTGCTTCTCCCTCCTCTATGATATCTGTAAGACAGTGTTTGGGAGCTTTGTGCTTTCATGTAACTGATTCTAGCTTAGTGGGTATCCAACCCGAAAATGAAACAGGAAGCTTTTATTCCAAGGATCAACAATATTAAACATAGAAAAAACCAAATCTCTGTAACTATATCAGAATCACGTTAATCTGAGTAACTAATGTTATAAGCTATTAAGAGGAGCCTGCTGTTATCTCATGTTGGATTTTACATGCTATTGCACACAACTTGGCTTTGCTTTGTGTAATACAGTACTCAGGTATCTACCTGATATTAAGAGGAAGATTCAAAATCATTTAGAAAACCTGGGAGTTTTGATAAAATGGATATATATATATCCATATATATATATTCATATATATATATATATTCATATTCATATTCCACATTTCTCTATAATGCCTACAATAAAGTTAAGGCATGATTCTGACTGCATTTGACATGCTTGGACATAGTAGCTCCTAATAAGGAATCTTACTAAATTAGTCTTCCAGCAAGGCAGATGGGAGTATGTTAAAATCCTGAGAGAAGACCAAATATGTAGGCAATACCAAAATAGGAAGATAGTTAACTGGCTCCATATTAATATCCATTTTTGAGGACCAGGACCATTGGAAACTAGATTATATCACTTTTTATTTCTATGTCCTTAACTTCTTTTAAGGTCTCTTTAATGTGTTCATATAGTATTAATAACAAGAGCTCTGAGGAAAAGGCATGTGACACCAATTTGTCTGATAAAGCTTTTTTCCAGACTGACTGATATTTATCATGGATTGTTAAGAGAGCTGAACCCAATGGGCAAACTTTAGGTTTGAGTAAGCCCAAACTTGGACAGTCTTAACTGTGATTTAGTAACAGATCAGTGTGGTTTCTAGATCTGGCTTGATATCCTATAGAGTAATTTAACAACAGTTTATGAGGACACTTACATTAAACTCCTGGCTAATTGAAAATAAAAGTGAAAGCTTCCTTCTACTTGCTGCTGTATCAGAAGAAGAGAGGAGAGCAGTGATCACAAAGGCTCAGGACTCATCTAGACTCATTCAGTTAATGATGAATCGGTCAGTCAAACATTGTTATTTCTCTTATAGGTTACAGTAGAAAGAGGGCATATTAAAACAGATGACAAAATACTCAAAGTGATGATATGAGAGAAAGTGTTCAAAATACTTACAGTCCTGGCTTACTTCTTAAACTGCTGGAAGAATAAATATTTAGCCCAGTCTTTAAAGTTGATAGGGCAAAACCTGCCATATTAGTTTTACCCTATTATAAGTAGATAGAATAAAACATAATGCAGCATTCATCCTCATTTATCATTTATTTTCTTCAAATGACCTTCTAAAATTACATTTGCTATCTGTTGCAGCTTTAGTTGAGTTAAAGAATTTCTAACAGTAGGAGAGGGAATTAACTTTAGAAAGCTTATTCTCACTCAATAACACAGACTTTTGCATAGCAAGAAAGAAGTCTGTTCTTTTCATTGTTACTTAAATTAATTTGGTGTCTATATATAATCTCTAAATATTGGTAGGGAAAAAACTCAAAGGAGAGGAAAAACTCTCAATGTTTAGGTTTTGAAGCCCAGATGAAACTTTCATTTGCTTGAAGAGTCTGAATTTTAACTAATTGTAAAGTCTCAAAGAGAAAGCAAATTGAGTTAGTAGTTAAATAATCTAATAATAAAGTTAACCTAATGAATACTGTACCATATAAAAATGGAACAGGGGTGGATCTGGTTACCCAAAGAAATTTAACAATTTGTTTTGAAAATATTTAATGTTTGGTGTGACTTTCAGAACCAAATTCTACTCTGTAGAAAAAATGTGCTGTTTTGATTTCAGCAAATATAAAATTTGGTGGCCATCTCCAGTACTCTAAAACCTTAGTATTTCATTTAATGCTTTGTCAACTTCTAATTTCAAAGAACTGAGAATGACATGACCACCTGCCAGATGAAGAAAATAGCAGACCCAGATATGACTATTAAAAAGTCCTGATGGATATTATGAGAGCTACTTTTCTACATACACTGTGAAGGTCTTTGACCAAATCCAATAACCATAGTTTTCCCATAACTGCTAGGTTACCTTTATGAGATTATTTGGTAAGGACAACATCTGTATCGTCTGGTCTGGGCAAGAGATGTTAGAATCATAAATTAAACAAGGATGGCAAATCTTAACTTGTGGTCAGATCCCCAGCATCCCAAGATAACGTCACCAACATTTGGTATCAAAATGGTTGAAGTACAACATTATGATTTTTGGAGGGAAGAAGGGTAAAAGTTAAGGGTGATAATTTGATGCCATTGGGGGAGGATTTTAAAGGTGAGAGTGAGAATAGTTTATTTTCCAGATGTCTTCCACTCCCGTTCATACTTTAACTCCCTCCAAAAGGGCTAAAACAAATTCAGCCTCACCCCTTGTGATTATGGCACCATGTCACTGGATGACCTGCTACCTTCTGGAAAGTCAGGAGTCTGAGTCATAGTCCTTAACATTTCAAATATTACCAATGCCTGGGCTAAACAAAGTCTATCCCTAGTTTCATTTCATGTCTGATTAGTTACTATAGATTTATAGAGCCCTTAAATTATATATAGCTAGATCTGGGAAATCTTCACTTTCTTTAGCACTAATTTTAAGTAGGTCATGAACCCTAGTCCATCAATATTAAGTAGACTGATTGAGTTGATCAGTATTAGAGCATGTGATTCTGAGGTATTTTGCTGACTCATAAAGAAAATAATTGGGGCAAATGAAGGTAAGGGGAGACAGAAGTGTATAAATCATTCATGGCATATTAATCTGTATACAGAAACCTTTTTCACCATCTCATACTATTAGAATGTTAGTTTATCCATTGAAACAAAATGCAGGGAGAATTGTGGACTGATAGCACAAAGTATTTTTTCACACAGCACATAAATTGAGATATTTCCTGCCAGCAGATGTAGTAATGGCAGGCTATTAGGGTGGCTTTCAAAGGATGCTGAGTGGCTCATAGAGGTTCAAACTATCCATGCCAAATAATATTGATAGTTATTTACTACCTCATGAATCATGGAGGAACATGCTTTAAATCCTGCTTGCTGGAAAGTGACAGGAAAAGAGGTCATTGCCCTCCATTCCTGGCTTGTAGGTTTCCCAAATGCTTCAGTGGGCTACCATGTGATATATAATGCTAGACTAGAATGGTCTATGGCCTTATTCAACTGGACTCTTCTTATACTTATATCTTATAATAGCTTTTTGTGGTTCTGGAAGCGAGTAGTACAGTTATTGTCTTTGGAAACAACTGAGATTTGTTTTCTGGGTATTCTAATTACCTCCCACAGGACACTGAAAAAAAAGGGAAAACCTATAAAATTCTTTTTCTGACAGGACAGTGGGGTCAGTTGCCTAATCATACATCTCAGTTCTGAGATTAGGTGGTTAGAAAGTTTGACCTCTGTCCTTCTGTTCTCTGGAAATAATATTCTCTTGATTGTTTCAGAAAAAGTTGAAAGTTTAGCTTTGTTTCAGAGATAGAGTAAGCCCTCTCTGTGGTATTTTTTCCAATTTGATCCTTTTTGTAGCCAACAGAAGGGACTATCCATGAAAGGTATGAGAACATCCTCCTTATGTTCATGGAATTTATAGTAAAAACGATGTTCCCCTTTGAATGAATTAGCCATTTTTAAGCAATAGATTGAAGCAATAGATGGGGTTTTATGCTTTGCACTGACTATTCAAGATGTTTTGGATTATTTAATAATTAGTATCTTGAAATAATCTTTAGTGTCTTCTCTTAATTTGTGTGCCATCAAGTTCAAATGCAGCTCACCGGGCATCTCTGATACCTGCCAGAAACTCAATATGTTTTTCTGATTTTACCACCTGCCAGGGATTGCCGAAATAGCAGTGGCCCACATAGATATCTGCCTGCATTTAGCTGGATAAATCACAAATTGTTTTCAAACAGCATACTTGTTTTTACAGAAGTGAAAAGGGCTGACTGAAAAGTGCAAATCTAATAGTATAAATTTAGGTTACAATCATGTGTTCACTTACTTGGAAGTAAACCTGATTGAACTTAATGGGATAGAACTATTTTGCAATTTTCACATAAAATCGCATTGCTTGGTTAGATAAAGACTAAGTCCACAATACTTTTTAGAGTTTCACTGAATGTTTATAGTCAACTGAGAATCCATGGTAATATATTTGCCCAGATTGTGGTTCAGTGCACCACAACAAAATGCAGTCGTAGCATATCCAGCTGTGGTCTACACACTTGGTAAAGCAATTAGACATTTGCTTTATATTCACCCCTATTAAGCACTCTTCATTGTAAGAGGAGTTTGTTCTTTTACCTAGAAGTACAGTGTCATTTAGTTATCTGCTTTTACACTTCTAAGGGAATCTCCATGACATTATTCTAAAAATGTTTAATCCATTTACTTTAATATAATCTGTAACATTGTATACCCTGTTTTCATTATGATTGTAGGATAAACTTCAAAAACACATTCTGGCACTGACTTTTCACACTCTAATTATGAGTTTACCCAAATTCCAATCAGACCTGGTATTTGCCATAGTAACTTTGAATACCCCTCTGTGGAGGAAGAATAATTTCTCATCAGCCAGCCATCACTAACCTGGAATTTCCATACTTAGGTTGTTGGCTTTTTTAGCATTCCATTGTTTTCACTCCATCTGCATCAACTGCCTCATATCACCCTATTGTAAGTGTGGTTTATTCTACATAAAATTTTGTCAGTTAAAATATTAAATTTGCAATCACACTTTTCTTTTAAGCATTCTGTGCTGTATTCTGTTCAGTGTGGTGTCTTTAGTTCTGATTTTTCAATTTTGTCCCTCTCCTTTTCCTTGACGTTAGTCTGATCCAACCTCTTCTACCTCATCTGATGATTATCAATATGTTATGGAAGCTAAACTACAAGAAATGATCTCCATACGTAGGAAGGTAGTCCTACAGGACTTTACTTTCTATTGCTAAATAGAATCCATCTGATTTTGTTTTCATATTTTTAAGAAATCTTTAATTTCTGTATTTATTTTATTGATAATCAACCATTGTGCAGTTCAATGCTTAAAGAGCTTACAATTTTATGATGGCAGGTTTGTGTTCAAACCATGCACAGTCTGCATGTTACATTTGGCTGATTTCATTGCTCATAAATAACTCCAATGTTTTGCTGGATGCTTGGATGTAACAGGCCTTTGTAAGCTGACACATTTCAAGCGATGCTGTTCAGCTGCCTGTTTGAATAAAATTAAGTTTTGCAGTTAGTAGTAGCTTGCTTTATATTTCCTTTTTTGAAAATGAACATTTTGATTTAAAAAGCTATTTAAAGTTTCACACCAATGTATATTATTTTTATAGGCAGAAGAAAGACATGGCAATATTGAAGAACGCATGAGGCACCTAGAGGCTCAGTTGGAAGAGAAGAATCAAGAACTTCAAAGGGTATGCATATTTACATTATAGTTTGAGTTCAGCTGTTTATTCCATGACATATATGCATGTAAAATAATAGTAGCCATTGCTGTTGTTTTATTTTTCATGAACTCATAACTCAGTGCAGTACAATATCAAGATACCCAAGGAATAACACACTACAATCCAGTTTAAAATCATAACTAAAATACAGAGCCCCACTGTGGGCATCAGCAGAAGTTTTCTGTTTTTGTCCAAATGACAAAAGCAACATCACATTGCAGTCTTTGCCCTTTTTGATAGTTTGCCTTGGCCACCAGCAGATCATTTATAACACAAGCCAGTGCTGACTCAGCTGAATTTCCCACACAGTTTCCAATTGAAACAGTTCCATGAGAACTGCTGACAGTAACAGGAAATTGAAAGGAAGCTACTCTCTTCAGAATTTTAGATAGGAATGGAAGGCAATCCTGGATGATAGCTGGAATACACAGAAGGAACAATTTACTTTTTTAAAACAAAGGACAAAGGTAGGTGTATTTTGTAGAAAATAAAACATGTTCATTCATTTAGACAGCCATAATTATGTGGAGTTTTGTGGAGGGGATAGAATATGTTGCAAGACACCTCTATTTAAATTGTCACCATTGCTGTGATCACAGGGGTAGCTCTTGTGGAAACCTGTAGGTTACCAGCTATATGATCTAGCCGCAAATTGTAAATTCATTCATTCATTCATCAAATATATGGCCACCCATCTCACACAAAAGTGTCTCTGGGAGGCATACAACAAGACTTTAAAACAGTTAATATATATAAAAAAAAATATTATTAATTTTTTTTTAAAAACACTTTAAATGCAATAGTTTGAAATATATAAATACATAGAACTAATAATAGCTTAATCAAGTGGCATCAGTCATTTGTTACACAAAATTTACTGTATTTTCATGAGAAGTGAACATGAAAAAGGGAAGTTGAAATCACAACCATGAACCATGAAGTGAATGCTCATGAGACTATTTTCAAAATGCTGAATATCCATTGCTTTGGGAAAAAAATCAGGCTCCTGTGGTAATCTTTAACAAAACCTTTCTAATTAACCACTCAGGTGCAGAGTGCTGGTGGCTACGTATCCAAAACAAAGGAAAGAGGTGTCAGTCTAGGTACATCCCAAAATGTGGAAAAATATCAGAAGAAAGGGAGGAAGGAGCCATGAGGATAAAACAAAGGGGAAAAATCTATCCAAACAAAGCCATGAGACTGAGCTTATGTATTGACCACAAAACACTAAATGCATGTTGGAGGAACCCTTGAATGAAATGATGTATACTAGAAATGGGAGTAGCTGGCTAGCTGGAACTCTGAACAGAAACAGCCCACAGTGCAATGTATGGTTATTTGTGGCACTTCTAAACATTTGATTTAAAATCACTGTGTGCTTTTGAATAGGAATAGCAAATGAAGGCCACATACCTCTATTGGAAGAAAAAAATCAGAATGGTTAACCCTTTCATCTATAGTTGAATATATGACTGAATGTTTCAGCTACTAAATTTTTCAGTTCTCTATTCAGTTGCTCAGTTGTATTCTGTTTCAGCATTTGTTTTTCTGCATGCCATTTTATCACAGCATTAATACTGTGACTTGAGATCAAAGAAGCCAATATGAATCTTTGACCAGTATTTTGGTTTTAATTAATGTTGAAACTGCTTGCTTTATTTCCTTTGAACTTTATTGAAAGGCAAGGCAAAGAGAAAAAATGAATGAAGAGCATAACAAAAGATTGTCTGATACTGTGGACAGACTTTTGACAGAATCTAATGAACGTTTGCAGCTACATTTGAAAGAGAGAATGGCAGCGTTGGAAGAAAAGGTAAAAAATGAGCAAATAATCTGCATGCTGATTGCTTCATGTTCATAGTTATTTTTATTTTTCACTTGATCCTATGGAATAAAGGCATTAAAAAATCTGGGGCACAACCCATTGCGCCAACAAGAAATTCTTCTCGTCTTGTTTCTGCAGTCCCTGGTGACTTTCTTCCTTCATCAGCTTTCCATAATGGCGCACAGGACCACCACCAGAGTTTTAAAAGCCAACAGTATGCCGCTAGTTGGTTCTTGCCCATTTCTAGTGTCTCATTGTCACTGCTTTCACTTCCATAACACTTTAGGTAGAGTCCCATTCTTATGGTACGATAACAGCAGTGTGTCGTCACTACAGACAGTCAGTGTTCCTCTGAGATACTCTTATCCATTATACAATGCTTATTACGATGTGAAACTATAATTTGTCTCAGTTCTTCAGTGTGAGTGGACAGTGGGGAAGGAAATGAGCTAGTGGAATCAGGAGGTAATTCATGCTTCTTATCCAATATCTCCACCCTTTTGCAGGTATCCCCTCTTACCTGCTCTGATTGAATGTAACTGGCAATACCTATAGGTCACCAATGAAATCAGTCTCTTAATTTTACAATATTAATCATATGTTGGCATCAATTTTGAAATTTTAATATTAGTGGGAGTATCTTTTAACATATTCAGACTTGGATTGAATTAATGAAGGACTTTTAACAATAAACCTATATGTTAGAGATAAAAATACTTTAAATATCATTGATATGTGTTTATTTGTTAACCTTGATTGGGTAATAATTATTTCATTAGATCTTATTGTAGCTTTTATTTTCTCCCTCCTAGAATGTTTTAATACAAGAATCAGAAAGCTTCAGAAAGAATTTGGAAGAATCTTTACATGATAAGGTATTCTAGATAAATTACAGTCTTTATTAATAAACCTAGCAGCTGAATGTTTTTTTAAAAAAACTAATCATAAGAATTAATCCTAGGCCACAGTTATATACACAATTATTTGAGAGTAAGACAATTGTCCTTAGAAAAAGAAATACTGAACAGTAATAGATGGATTCAACATCTGTCCAGGACATGATGACATTACAGTGTTGTTATTTAATGTGCTCATCCAAAGAATACAAAGTGTGGTCCTTCCTTCCATTTATGCTTATCTATATATATAGACTGTTCTTAACAGAACAGGATTCTTTTTCTGATAAAAGTCTCATCTTTAGATTGGATTTCATATGAATCCAGACATACTTCATTCATGTAAACAGACACTTTTTCCAACATTCCCAGCTTTGGTGATTTCCTTTCCTCCCTCTGTTGTATCAAATCCCTTACATATCAGGAGCAGAGTTTGTAGGGGTGCAGGGATTGGAACAGAAATATGATTAGAGTTCCTATCCATCCCCACTGAAAGTACAAAACTTCTGTGATGCATATGGCTATATTTCTACTATTTGTTCCTTTATTGTATCAGTAAGCTACATTTGCTCTAACGTGGTCAAGGATATTATGGCAACGTACATTTTATCTCCCATAAATAGTCCTATCATGTTGGATGGGCCCAGAGGGAGTGATTGGCCCAAGGTGACCCAGTAAGCTTCTTGGTTCAACTGAAATTTAACTAGGGGCCTGTGCAATTCTAGCATAATGCATTAACCACCTGCTGTATTGGCTCTCTTTGTTTATATTGCATTTTGAAAGTCAGCACAGGAGAAGAGTACTCTAAACCATTTAAATGCCAAGTTGTGACAAAGTTTTGGAGAAGTTCCTTTTTCTTTCTTTTTTAAATACTGTTTTTATTTAAACTATGCATAAGAATAAGAAAAATGCCAAATTAGTAAATGCAATTCAGACAGATTCACTAAGTCATAACCTAAATAATACAAACCATTATAGATACAAAAAAAAAAAAAAGAGCGAGAGCAAGGGAGTGTATGAATGGTGGTTATTTTCTGGAGAGATTCCTTGAGCGGAAGAGAATCTGTAGTAAACTAAATTGAGGAAGTCACTGAAAATACTTCTCCCAAGGGGAAAAATAGACTTGTTTCAGGAAGCCAGAACTGATGTAAGGACTAGTATATAAAATCCTCTGTATTTTAACTGACTTTTACTTTCACTAACATTTGAGTTATATTTGACAAATGTTTCTAGATTATATTTCTGTTAACAGACTAGCTTACTAATAATGTAGATCTCCACTAAGGCCAGTGTTTTTATCCTATAACAAATCTGAGCTCAAACTGTTATATTAGGCTATACTTTTTTAATGAGAAAGCTCACCCTTTGTACTTCATCTTGATAACAGTAAGCATCCCACTGGAAAAATTACCAACAGCTACACATAAAAGCCTCATTGCTTGTAACTGACTTGGTGACAGCTAGTTTTAGTTGGGTCGATGCCTTTATTGTAAGCTGTTCCTGTATTAAAATTCTTTAAAATAGTGAAGAAAGAATGTAAATTTGGTGAAAATGCAACAATTTTAGAATATTTGAAGAGTATTTCCAGTTTTCTATTTGTCACATTTGGAATCTCCAGGCTCATTAATGATGCTACTCCAGATCAGTTCTCTGTACATAATGAATTGGTCCATCTCTCATCATTCTGCACTGAAGATGAAAGTTGCAGTTGAACATACTTAACAACACCAATTTTGTCCACAAATCCCTTGTTAATAATTCAGTATTGTCAGAAGATCTGTAGGCATGTTTTATCAGATGATTTTAATGGTTCTTCTACACATGTATTCCAGTAACAAATATCCATATATAAAGATTTAGTCTAAGTGACCCTTCCCCTACCTAGTGCCTTCTGCCTTTCATAATTTCTAAGGCAGCATGCTAGTAGATAGTGATTGTGGGAGTCAACAGTACATCTAGAAGACACCACAGTAGGGAAGTAGTAACCATTGCCTTTTTCTGGGATGTTTTCAACTACCCCATCCAGGTTAGTGTACTGGCTGAGATTCCCTACTGGTCTTCCATCTTAAATACTAACAAGACTTGAGTGTCCTTAGCTTCCAAGCCCAGACAAGATCATCCAGATGTTGTACTGGGGGAAGGCTAGGTAACTCATGTAGATTTTTCTAGAACTCAACTATTCAGAGGGCTGATATTATATGACAATAAAGTTTGATAAATATTTTTTAAAGTACCATATATCTATGTTAATCTTTATTATTGTTTCAACTTTCAGGAAAGATTAGCAGAAGAGATAGACAAGCTGAGAGCTGAACTTGACCAGTTGAAAATACGAGCAGGTTCTTTAATTGAGCCCACATTGTCAAGGTAGCACAAGAAAATAATGACATTTTCTTTAATAAAATTATTTTGATATGTTTCAATAATCATATATTGAAAACACTTTTCTTCACCCATAATGGATTATTGATAGTTTGATTACTGTTTGCAGGATTGTTAAATTGTGAAATTTGCTGTCACCAGATATGATAAGGGCCACTAATTTAAATAGCTTTAAAAGGGACTAGAATGCTTCTCTGAGGATAGAGAATAGAGGTATCATGACTATTAGATAGCTGGTGTTTATCTCCAAACTCAGTAGCACGTCTTAAATATCAGCAGCTAGGAAGCTGTAGTGGAACAGAGCTGTAACTGTTTACATCCTTGTGACACAGAAGTATTTCTTTAATCATATTTATGTGGCTGCCCATCTAACCATATAGTTCAATAACTGTGGAAGTAAACAACTATCAGCTAAATCAGTTATGAAAATGAATCACAAGATCATAGAATCATAGGTTGGGAGGAAGCGTGGAACTTGTATTATTATTTACCTTTTTGCTTAATATGTTTTTGGGTTTATTTTTATTGGTGCTTTTATTTTA
This sequence comes from Python bivittatus, assembly GCF_059951505.1. Classification (NCBI taxonomy): domain Eukaryota; kingdom Metazoa; phylum Chordata; class Lepidosauria; order Squamata; family Pythonidae; genus Python; species Python bivittatus. Next base: position 25,251,069 of record NW_028277058.1, on the reverse strand, counting down.
TTTTTTAGTTCTTGGAACATTTTTAATAGGAAATGAAACAGATAAACCTCATTTATTAATTACATCTGTATTCCTGTTTTTTCTCATGGAATTCAGATCAATTTATAAATGTCACAGATCGATCAGATTTCTGGTATATTCATTTTCACATGGGTTGTTTCATAAACTGTGTTCAATTTTATACTAAGTTGTTACTTAACAACTTTATAAGAAAATGTTCATTAAGTACATTCTCTTGATGACATTTTGCCACTAAATATACATTTCTAAAAATGATTTCTTTTTAAATGCATGCTTCTGTGCATATGTTGTCCTAAAATAAGTTTTTTAATTGAGAGGTGCAGTGCAAAATTCATAGGTGTTGACTTGCTTTGGGTCTTGTTGATTAAACTGTGTCAGCTATCAGTACTCAGGAAATGAGCCCTCTCTGTCACTGCATCTCTCCTTTGAAATCCATAAGGCCCCCATCTTGCCTGTCTTCAAGTGGTCTCTAAAGCTTCTTTTTTCCCCAAGGCCTTGGTTTAAGATGTTTGCAACAGACCCCTTTTAGTTGAGGAGTGATGTGGAAATATGTTGTATTGTTCCCTCAGCTGATTTCTGTGCTCTTATATAATATTGTGTGCTGTTTTTATATATAATGTTGTTTTTTTTAATCTTGCGAAGCTCCCCATGGTATTTTTGGAGTTTGGCACCCTAGAAATTTGACAAACAAACAGATAAATAAGTCTGCATGTTAATCTCAGAAGTCAGTACAGAAAGGACAAATTCCTAGCATTTCTAGTTTATGTTGGGATGATCCAATTTTAATCCTTATGGCTTCCTCTTAAGTAGATGCCTCTGTGTGTGTGTGTGTGTGTGTGTGTGTGCACGCGCGCGCATGTTAGGGAGGGAGGGAGGGACTCAAATTGCCAGTGAATTGAAGTTTGAGTTTTTAGCCTTTGACTGTCCAATTCCAGTCTGATTCTTCTGCCAATAAGAACCATAGTCTTTCAGAAAAATATATTGCACTTTGATTTTTCCTTTTTCATTAAAATACTTTACAAAGCAATTCCCTTCAGTATGCAAGAAGCATATTCTATTTTTATTGATCTGTAACAAATTCTAGGATGATATCCTCTGCATGTAAAAAAAATATTTTAAGTGAAATTTTGAGTCTTTTTTTTTTTTAATCTAAATCCTCTGCCACAATTGTTTTTCAGAACACATCTTGATTCATCAGCAGAACTGAGGTACTCTGTGAGCTCACTAGTTGATAGTCAACCAGATTATAGGTCTACTAAAGTGATAAGGAGACCTAGAAGAGGTCGTATGGGAATCCGAAGAGATGAACCAAAGGTTTATATTTTATAACATTTTTCTTTAATAAGATTACAGTCATAAGCACAGCTAACTTAAGACATTTTGCTGACTGAGGCCAAGGCTGGAATTAACTTTCCATAGTCCTTGGATACTCCTATAGATAATAGCTCTAATTATATACATCATGTGGATTATATGATAGGATCATCGATTTATTTATTCATCCAATTGATATGGCTACATATCTCAAACACGTGCCTCTGTTTTTGTTATTCATATATTTAAAAGGTAGAAAAATATGTGTGTGTGTGTGTGTGTGTGTGTGTGTGGGCACTTTCTAATTTAAAAAAGGTTTTAGGCCCAAAGAGATGATTAAAAAACCTTTTGGAAACCCCCAAGAGCTTCATATACGTGGACACTGTGTCGTTGTGCCCATCAGATAATCTGGCCCTGTCTGAAAGCAGCAAATTATCTCTCAGTCAGCCAAGGCAAAGTGCATATCTAAAGACTATAAAACAATTTTGATATTGGAGGGAGAAGTAGGATTCCTTATTTCTGGACTTAAGATTACAGTAATAATACAATTCTAATTTAATATTAAACATAAAATGCACTTCCTAGTAAAAGTACAATAAAAAGAAATGGAGTAGACCCATTTGCTATTTATAACATCCAAATCTTCTGCTTTAGGCAATTTCCTCAGGCCAAATCTTGAAACATTAGCTTCCCTTATTCTGTTTCTTTTACTGGATTGGAAGCCATAAACAAGACCTAATGAAGGTTTACGTTTCCAGTGTAGTTTCAGTTTATTGGAGCATTTTTTAAAAAATCAAAGTATAGTCCTTAGAAATCTTACCTTTAATTTCATATCATCCTGGGATATCCATTATATTGTACTGTGAACCCAAATTGTCTTACAATGCTAATGGTCACCAGTACAGGGGAAAAAAACCCTCACACTTCCTGGCTTAAACTATTTTGGGCCTCTTGTAAGATAAATCTGTATACCTGGTATTTTTATAACAGATTGAAATGAAGGTCAGTGTGATATCATAATGCAGCTGTTAGAAATTAACAAGAATAGTTTAAGTGTACAAATGGCGTGAGAAAATTGAAAGGTGTTAATAACCTCAGTAGTGTTTTAAAATGTAAGCTGTTCTGTGAAAATTAACTTTTAGAATTAGACTGATCTATATGCATTTCTACAATTTGTAATTAGGTAAAATCCCTTGGAGATCATGACTGGAATAGAAATCAACCAGTTGGAGTTCTAAGCAGCCATCCTTTTGAGAGCGACACTGAAATGTCTGATATAGATGATGATGATAGAGATACAATTTTTAGTTCAATGGACCTTCTGTCACCAAGTGGACATTCCGATGCTCAGACCCTTGCTATGATGCTTCAGGAACAACTAGATGCAATCAATAAAGAAATCAGGTACATTACTCTATCTATCTATCTATCTATCTATCTATCTATCAATCAATCAATCAATCAATCAATCAATCAATCAATCATAGAACAATCCAATGTATTGTCCCCTTAGTAAGGTAAAACCTTTTTTAAGTCAATGTGATTTCTGTTTTTTTTCATGGACATACGGTTTTCTTTGAAAAAATATGGAAGTGGTTTGCCATCGCCTTCTTCTGGATTTTTTTTTTTAATTATCAATATAGGGTACCTTTCTGCAAATTCCCCAAATTAAAATGTATTAGCTTTCTGTAGACCTGATTATAGTTAGGGTTTATCAAAGCTGAAGTATCTGGCAGGGACTGACATAGAAAATGATGAGGAAACCTAAATATAGTAAGGATACAGAGGATGACCTTAGAAAACTTGCTGAATTCTTTGTTCATTTTGTGAGCCTTTCTTAGTCTCTGAATGTTCTTAGAAAATTCTAGGCAAGCAAAAATCTAAGATCAAAGTTAAAACAGTATTAATATTTTGCTCCTCTGGATGCCCAGGATGTTTAATGCATTGAAAAAGAGATTCCCATGGCTAAAAGAGGAATATGCCAAATTACTCCTTACTATACAGTTACATAACCCTAAGAAATAGACAGTTGTGACTGTGGCAATAGAGAAAGGAAGATAGTAACTTTTTTCCCCATGCTACTGTTTTGAGATAAAGTTCTCCCCTGGAAATCCTGTTCAGCCTCTCTAATAAAAGCATACAAGCACAGCATATTTTTCGCAAAAGGGAAAATAACAATTGGTGGATGCAACCAGAAATGATATGAAATAAAAAATTAAACTATCATCCCAGCAGTTCAATCCCTCCTGATGCAATTTGTGCCCATCATGGCTACTTTTAAAAAGAATTGTTAAAAGATGGAAAATCGAAACATGAATATTTGTTGCTGGTCACCCCTCAAATTCATTATACAAATTTATTTTTAAAGATGGCAATTAAATTTTGGGCACTGACCTAGAAACTCCATCTCCATTATTTTAGGTGACAGCATATTAGCTTAGAGGGCAAAGGACAGGATAGATGATACACAGCTCTCTCCTCCAAACTCCTCCTTGCAGTCATTTCCCAATCTCTGCCACTTGTGGTAATTACTCCAATTTGCCTTTGAAAGTATTCCACTCCTGTAAGGTGTTCTGGGTAACAGGCAGGGAGAACAATTACAACTCCTATTAACACAACAAAACAACATTCTCATGAAAATGACTGCATTTTAGCTGTGTCTTGGTTGACTATTACAGGTTAATCCAGGAAGAAAAAGAATCCACAGAACTGCGTGCTGAAGAAATAGAAAATAGAGTTGCTAGTGTGAGTCTAGAAGGCTTAAATCTGGCAAGGGTTCATCCTGGAACATCTATCACTGGCTCAATTACCGCATCTTCGCTAGCAAGCTCCTCTCCTCCCAGTGGGCACTCAACTCCTAAACTCACTCCCCGCAGCCCAGCTAGGGAGATGGATCGGATGGGCATCATGACACTGGTAAGAAGTACAGCTTTCTGCTGATTGCTAGGTTTATTTAATAGCTAAGGAATTCTCTACATAGGGTTATCTTTCATTTCTTGTTTCTTCCCTCTTTTGGGGGGCATTCGTCTTTTGGTATCTGTGTGTGTGTGTGTGTGTATGTATGTATGTATGTAATAATATCTTATTAACTATTAACACAAATCATTATAAATTTTTGATTTGGACCAATTCCTAGTGTTAATAGAAGATAAAGTAAATAATAAAAACAGAATGTATTTTTAAGCTGCTGACATAAAGACACTTGCTATCACTTCAGTTTGTTATTTCTAGTATAATACCAGATTTTTTAAATGTTAACGATATTTCTTAAAACTATAAATGTAAGTGAAAACCCAGTCCACTCTTCCTCCTCTTCCTCCTTGGATACCAACCATATTTTATTTTGGATTCAATGGCAGCTGGGTTGGTGGAACGGAAGGACATTTCACCAGAAGAGCCAACAGTTCATATGGATTAGAAAATTTTAATATGGATCTTAATAGAAAGGAACACAGGATTTATAAAAAATAATAAATCATTCTGATAATACTCTGTTTTTCTTTTCTTCATTATCAACTCTAGCCAAGTGATCTCAGGAAACATCGAAGAAAGGTATACTTTTTAAAAATACATTATTCTTTTCTTTTTTCTTTTCTTTTTCTGACAGAGGTTAATTATTTCTAGCATCTTTCAGATTCAGGGCTTTACAAATACTTTTTTCCCCAAGATATGGTTTTCTGAGGATGTGGAAATTCTTTCAGTCCCAACCCTTCATAGCTTAATTCATTCTAGTTGAAGCAGATCATCTGGATGATCCAAGAAGAGATCACCCGCTTCTCAGGAAACCCACATTGGACCAAAGATTTTTAACAAAACAGCCCTTCTTAGATAAGTGTTAAGAAAAGACCATATGTCACATCTATTAGAAATTAATTATATGACAGCTGAAAAAGGTATATTTTTGTTTATATTTATTAAACTATATCTCACCTTTCCCCTGGAAGTGTCCTTTTTCCAATTTATACTTTGTGAGGTATGTTGGTCTGAGAAATAGTGACTGGATCAAAGTCACTTTGTGAGCTTCCTCATCCTCCTTGTGGTGGTGGACTTCTGTACATGTTAATTAATGACTGAAACCAGACATATCATCCACTAGACACTCTTTTTTTTTCCCATGTTCACTTTTTGCTGAATTTCTACTACAGCTTCTTTGCTGTTGCCTCCCCTATTCTTGCAGTAAAATGGTTTCGCCTGCTGTAAATATTTATGCTTTTATTATGTTCTAACTCTGCTCTAAAATTATTTTTAGTGATGAAAAGTAGGTAATAAATTTCATAAATAAAATAATAAATAAACAAGACTAGCTAAAAGCTAACTTAAATTCAAGAATTTCCATTCTCAAAATCTAACCAAAATAAGTTAGATTTGTGCCATCGCTGAGATTCATTTTTTACTAGTTTTATTCACAATAATTCTTATTTAGTATATATACATATAAAACAGCATTGGTTCACTATTTAATTAACCAATCTTATAAAACAGCCTAAATTAGAATGGTATCTTATACCATTCTTATACAAATATGTATGTATATAAAATTAATCAAAACGGGGGAGGGAGGAAAGATGGCAATCAGAACAGCCTTTCATCTGGTGTTGTATTGGATTCACAGAAAATAATAGAAAAGTCAAAATATGTAAGGGGCCAATCTTGTCTACCAACATGTCCATTTTACTTCAAACATTATTTATCTGAATGGCAAAGGGCAAAGAAGACATATAAGTAACTCCTTAATTGGCCTTTGGATCTTGTTCATTGGCTATTAGTAGTATACAGAGAGAATCTGGATTAGAACTTAAAGATGAGAGAAAGTGACATAAACTTTACTTCCACCCATATCCTATTTTGCATATCCTCCCCAGCTCAGGAAACCTGTTTCTCAATTTAATAACAATAATCATAACAATTTTGCAAGAGCTAAATGCATGCTTAATGTCATATCCAGTCCTGGAAATTGGGACTGTATGGCCATAATTGTATGGCTGTGGAAACACTTGTGCTTTGCACCTTTATTCTACCTCTTGTTCTAGGAATGGAATGCTATTTATTTGTTCGTTTGTTTTTTTGATGTCCTTACCTTTGCTTGGAAAGTGGTTGGCTTTCCAACAGTTTCCCCGCCCCAGCTCCTTAAAAGGGTTTCTCAGCTGCATTTTATAAAAATGGTTTACTTGCAGATTGCAGTAGTTGAAGAAGATGGACATGAAGACAAAGCTACAATAAAATGTGAAACCTCCCCTCCACCTACACCTAGAGCCATTAGAATGACTCACACTCTACCTTCTTCATACCACAATGATGCCAGAAGGTAGGAATTAGTTTGTTTGACATAGTCATGTGTTGTGTATTTTTTAATAGATTCATCCATATGAGTTTCAAGTTAACTTCCACATGACTTTCACCCCATGCTAGTTAAACTTGGTTATCCTGAAATAGATTTAGATCAGTTTTCCAGATATGCATTCCAGTCTAATCTGAATGGCTGATCTTCAGTTTCATGCTGTCTTTGGATAATCAACTGGTGCCTAATGTTTTCTGGTATTTTCTTTTTATGGGTTACAAATGAACAAATCAGAGTGTGATTAAAATTAGTTGTGCTGGTTACACATATCACTGGATATAACAATAGTTAAATGATAGAGTTTAGTATTTGGGTACTGAAATACTAAACATATGGATCTTGGCTGAAATGTGTACAGGTGCTTGTGAAGGACTGCAGGTTTGCATAGCCCTAGTAACCTTTTTGAATATACAAGAAAGGATTGTAAATAATTTATGGTGTTGCAATGTAGACTTTTTAAAGTCAGCTATAGCTCAGAAGGTTAACATCCTGGTAAGTGGGGTTCAGAGAGATTGGGTGGGGAATTGGCAGTTGAAGGAAAATATTTCTAAAGTAGTCAGAGAAAGAAGTGTCCTACCCCAAGAGAAAAAGAGTAATTCAGTCCTAGTAATAAAGGCCAGGGGCCGGGGGATGCCTAATGAATTCAGAAAGTAGAAGGAATAATTTTTTAAAAAAGAAGCATTTGAAAAAAAGAAAAAAATAATAAAAATGACTTAGACTTTTTTAGTCTTTTATCACTCATTACAAAAATGCATGGTAGGTTTTGTGTTTGTTTTTTTGGTATAAGGACTTACGTTTGAATGTAAAGAAGTTATTATTTTCCCTTTTAAGTGTTCACCCCAATTGAAACATTTACTTCTGCATGTTGGGAAGGCTAGGTTTGGAGATTTTGCTGTCTAGTGCTCATGTATCTGTTTGCCCTTGCCACCAAGAAAGGTAAGTTAAAGGATGGCTAAAGAAGGGCTTTATAAGCAATAAGAGGAAAAGACAAAGTTGACCATCTGAGTATTGACAGCTCTAGGGATATGTTACAAACAGTTAACCTTAACAGCTTCAATCAGAAAAACAAAAACCTAAAATTTTAGTTGAACTTCTTTGCAGAGAAGGTTCTCCTAGAACTGCTTTCCCTTCTTGATGTAGGTCCATTTCCATTCTGATTGGTGGAATCAGGAAACTGAAATCCCAATACATCTGGAGGGCAACCAGTGGGGGAAGCCTATCCCAATGTGTATTTATTACAGCTTCTTAGTTATTCATATTCAGTAAGAGTCACTTGTAAGTCAACATAATGTAAGATATAATTCTTACTCCTCTGTAGTTGTCATAGGTGGGTAATAGTATACATATGATTAGCGTTTTAAGTTGAGAATCTGGCATCATGTTTTTGCCAGGAAATACTTTCCATATAGATAGACAGACAGACAGAAAGACAGACAGATAATGTCACTTCCATACTTTATTATTGAAAGGCAAAATGCTTTAGTAAGAATCATACTATTGCACCAAGTAAAAAAATTAATAGATGATGATGGGCAGAATGAGTAAATAAACAGAATAATACTGCAGAATGCTTTAGAATTACATTATCAGCTCCTAAACTTTACATCATGATCATAGTGTAGTGAATATAAGATTGCAGTGGGTCCTTGAAATATGTTTTTTTTTCCCTAGACATTGTAACACTTCTTCTGTCTATCAAATCAAATCTTTATTACAGTTAAAGACCAGCATAAAGAGGGTGGGGTACAGTCAATTAAAAAGCATACAAATACATCAGTCTAAATAATAATAATGATAACAACAAGAACAATGGCAGCAGCAGCCACATAACACCCCAGAGTTAACAATCGTTGATAAGAAAGACAAAAAAGTCTGGACAGTGGACATTGCAATAACTGGAGACAGCAGGATACTCAAACCTTTTACATCAAACCTTGTAGGAGGAAATGTGTTTCATCATCTTATATTTAGGATAGATATTTCTCAGATAAGACCAAAACAGTAGTAATAATAATAGTAGTTGCAGCTTAGAAACTGCTTAATCAAACATTTAATTTGTTTGGTTCTCATCAAAAGCATTCTAAAATCTTTCTAACTATAGTTATATTAACAGATAAATTATATCTCCTGTCATTTTTATTAAACTGAAACATTTCAATCAAGTTTATTGAGACATGAAAATTAGCAATTGTGCAGTTCTAAATATTGCGATAGCACCAGAAGGTTTCTGCCAGTTAATTTGATGTTTCCAATTATGAAGACACTCTCATTAGATTTCACATAACTTGTTTCCACAGCAGACTAGTTGGATGGAACTTCATCAGGACAATAATGAATTCTCTATCTTTTGTGTGTGTTTTATAGTAGTTTGACTGCATCCCTGGAGCCAGAAAGTATTGGCTTTGGCAGTGTCAATAGCAGCCAGGATTCCTTGCACAAAGCTCCCAAGAAGAAAGGAATAAAGTCTTCAATTGGGCGCTTGTTTGGTAAAAAAGAGAAGGCACGACTTGGAGAGCTGAGTAAGACATGACTTCTCCAGGTTCAGATCACAGTTTTCCAGTCATTTTTTAAATTATTACTTTTAACTTTTTCATGGATATTCTAGCTTCTCTTTCAGTTTCATTTTGCTTTTCTGTCTTTTAAAATGATTACGTTTTTTTCCATGTCATTCTGCTATCATCAATAATATTTACTGCCATGGAACTATGTTTTCTTAAGTGATTGAAGGACATAGATTAAGCTTCCAATAGAAGAGAATATATGTAGCTCAGGGATGAATTGTGGAACTAGTTTAGCACTGATGATGTTACCTAGTCAGGTAATAAAACGTCTGCAAACAAACAACCAAGCTCAGAGAGCACCAAGTACTCCACAGATTAAACTTCCTTTGCCAGTGTTTGCCATGTTTCATGGAAAGATTCCAGTCACAGGTAGATCTCTGAGCTTTAAAAATCATACACATTAAAACTTGGATAGCAATCAGAAGAAATGTTTGACATGAGACAGGACTACCAACTCCACACAGCCATAGCTATCCTCCTATTACTCTTATTGAGAATTCAAATAGTGAAAAATTTAGACTTCACCCATCACTTATTTTGCAAGATTTTTCTTCTGTCAAATTTTTCATCCTTCTTAGATTAAGAGCAACTTATGAGGCAGCACATTAACCTGAAAAAAGAATTAGCTGCTTTAGTGATTCGAAAAATGGTGCTTTATCTGCATTTCCACATATTGTGATATACCTTTCTTGGAGAATTTGTACAACCCTACCATAAAGCTTTGTTAGTTACAGTACAGTACAATTTAATTGTACTCCAGTACTGTGCTATATTGTACTGTATTGATTATTTACTCAGACACCCTAGGAAAGATTTTAAAAACAATTCCAGAGGAAAAACAAAGAATAAATTGGTTGGAACATATTCTCATTTTGTAAAATAATAAAATAGAATGTTCCATAGTGCCATTAAATAACACTGAGAGCAGAGATGAATGTACCCATCATTTGACAACAACACCCATCTGCAGGGTGATGTAATATTATGATTTATTTTGGAATATCTGTGATGTCACAATGTCTGTTCATGTAATGTTTTTGTATTCTTGTCTTTTTATATGACCCATCTACCTGGGTAGCTTCTACGGAAAGGACAGGGAAATTTTAGCCTATATGCTTAATTCATAACACTATCATGAGGCCTTGTCATGAGGGGGATGCATTCTCAGGATCAACCAGACAAACGCCAGTGCACAAAACTTTCTTTTAATTTTTTTTTTGTTGCTGTATTCATAGCACAAATAGAAAACACTGGTTTCTCTTTCAGCCATGCGGGACTAATCCTGAAAGCAGCATTTTAACTTAAGCAAACACACGAAACAGATCTCTTCCTCCCAGCTCTCTCTTACAGTTTTGGCTATAAGGATTATGGTATGAAGTAAAATCAACAGGAAATGGACCTGCTGCTTGCTCTAGCATTCTGAGGTTAAAGATTCCCTTGCCTAATGAGGCAATTAGGCCTATAGCTGTCTGTGTGGCTACTCCTAATCTCCCCCATCCGGAATTAATCAGTTACCTTTAGAGGCATGTTGAGCTTCTTTCTTCCTTTGCTCTTCTTTCTGTGATTTGGTAGTCATAATCTCTCACAGTCTGGTCCTCCCCCATTTTTAATTATCCTGCTTTCACCCTGGAACACTTCAGTGATCATGATCTACTGTCAAACCATTAATCTTCAACTGCCAAAACTATCTAAATATTTCTCAGTTCTGTATCCATCTTCTTTTTCTCCAAAACTCCAGCTCTTTCTTCCTGCCAGCTAATCAGCCTGTTCTTCACTTCCTTTCTCTCCCCACACCCCTTGTGGGAAACTCTTTGTGCAAGAAATTGCTTACTCTTTCCGCTCCCCATGATTTTCCCAAACCAACCTTATCATCTCCAAGTACAGCTTGTCTGTCTGGGTGATCACATGACAGGATGGCAGGCAGTGCTAAACTAAATACCATCTGATCACAATCCTGTTTGCCCTTCAATGCCATCCCTTCACTGCAGCTGCAGGCCCACTTTCTGATTCTGTGGACCAGCAATGGCAGGATCAGTCCCACTCCACCTTTCTTCCTCAGTGAGCGGTAAGACAAAATCAGAAATTGTATCTTGTTATTTAGGAAATCTTTTAGTATTGCTTATTGTTAAATTATTTGCAAAATGACTTTGCTTTATATGTCTTAACAGCCATACATATATACATAGCCATTATGTTCCCTTTTGGAGTACACAATATTATGCAGAGCATGAGAAAAAGATTAAGGAGAAATAAGAAAAAAATATTAAAGCCCCACCCCCAAAAAAGGAAGTCTAAATAAATCTGGTTTATACCAGCCCCCTTCACTATTCTTCTCCATACTTCTCCATATTTCTCCTATATTTGAACCACTATTTTTCATTAATCATGTTTGTCTATCTTTTTTTGCAGTACCTTAGCCTATTTCTAGAAACATTTTAATGTCTCTTTCTTGGATTGTTTCATTTACTATACATGTTGTTCATCTATAATATACAGTTATTTCCTTAATTTCAAATAATTTATAAAACTGTTCAAAATGGATATGAGCAAAAACCATTTTTTTCCAGTTGGAAACTGAAAAAAACACGAACATATCTTTTAAAAAAATGTCTGCAAATGCTACAATGGAATATTGCTTTTAATTTAAAATAATACAGTGGTAAAGTATAACACAGCAAGTATAGATCTTAAATGTACATGCCTAAGTGTTGGTGCAGCCAAATATAATGATGATGCAGTCTTTAAGGTAGAGTTTGATCTGTACTGGACACAATCTACCAAAAAAAAAAAAAAAAGAACTAGCATGTACTTGCCAACAGTTTTTATTATTCAGGAAAGACCAAACTCCCTTTCAGAAATTAGACAATAGTTGATGAAGAATTTCTATTTACAGTATGCATCACCTTTGCATTCCTGCTTCGTGGAAGCTGATTTGGCATGTTTTGTTTGCAAAATTTGGATGAGCAGATATAAAAGGTGGGGGAGGAAAAAAAGCACCATGAGGAATTATGCCTCTCTTAAAAAAAAAAAAAACATTGGGTTATCTTCAAAAGTGACCTGACTAGAAGGCCATTCCTACAATCAAGCTATCCTCCCTCCTATCCAGTGGAGCCTTTAGTGCCTTAATTCACAGTGAAACAAAACAAAATCTCAGCAAAGTTACAGGTTTAGGATGTCATACAAAGGGATCCCTGTAAAAGGGCCAATTTAGGAGAAAATGGATATAAACAATGCTATTTTAGGTATTTCTTCTGCCAAAAAGAGCCATTTTAGCTTGAAAGGGCATCTTGTCTCCTCAGAAAGTCAAATTAGGAGATGAGGAATCCTGACCAAGGAGAAAAAGATTGAATCTTGCTCCTTGCAGAAAAACATGGAGGGGGAAAATAACTTTTAATTAGATACTTTAAAAAGTTATTACTAGAATCTACGTTCTTTAGTTGTATTTTTCATAGATTTCAGGTTATTACCTTATTTTTTATCTGTATGTGTGGGTCTCAGAAAGCAAATTAAAAGCACTTCTAGTAAACTAATAGAACTTTAGAAAAAATAAAAGGAGAAAATCTCTTTGCTCTTTTAAACACAGGAGGCTATATGGAAACGGAAGCTGCAGCACAAGAATCTCTCGGATTAAGCAAACTTGGAACACAGGCAGAGAAAGACCGAAGGCTAAAGAAAAAGTAGGTTGGCGTGAACTTTGAATAAAACAGCAAATACATTTGCTTGCTGGAAAGAAAGATCAGTTTATTAGTACCTATTCTGATTGCATTTTTAAAAAGCCACAGTGAAAAGATAATTTCCATTACTCTGTAAGGATTGCATTAAAGAAATATGGCAGGAGGATTCTTTGGATTTGCCTATCAGTAGCCTATTTTAAAATGCAGATATATTCCAGAGTGTAGTAATTATTTTCAATTCAATTTGCCACTCTTATGTGGCAACTTAATATGTGAATTACTCAACAATGATATGCTTTCTCCCACTGCATTTCCTTGAAATCCTAATTCATTACTGTCGTAGAAAGGTTATGGTAAAATACTATTTTTTTATATACCTATCATGCTCCCTAAAGAAAATAAATGCTTTGTAAAATCACAAAGAACAGCTTTGGAGAAAAACCATGGAGGAATTCATCTTTAAAACTCACTTCTGCTGATCCTTTCAAATATTTGAGGCTTGCTTTATCTGAAATCTTTCCAGCATTTGGCAATGTTTACTTGTAGCATGCATATGAACCATGTTTTCAGTACATGTGTGGGGAAACATATTTTGGAAATACATTGTTCATTGTTTAGCTTGATTATTCTGCCTGTCAAAATTATGAAGTAGTGCTCTCAGATAGCAACCCACAAAGTGTGTATTCATTTTTACTCTGATTATCAAAATGCATTATCAAAATGCATAATTGATTTGTGACTATATAGAAAACATTAGGAGTACCAGACAGGATTATATCATGCTGTCAGAAAAGCCACTAAAATTAGGATACCAACAGGAGAAGAGATGCATGTTTTTTTTCTTAGTTATAGACAGTATTTCCACAAGACACAATTAGCAATACATTTAATAAGTATATTTCAATCAGAAATATTTTCTTCTGAAAATAATATAGAAGTATTATTAGATAAACAGTTTGTTACACTCAATAATGTAAGATCCCTGTTATGGATCATAAATGTAACTTCTGAATGTTCTTTCTTGCTGCTGTTGTTTCTTTATAAGGTTGGAAGATATAAATTTTGTAAGATCTCTTTTGTTTCTACTGACACTCCAGCCAGCGAAAGTCATGTGAAAAAATGGCATCACTAAATATTTTTATATAACTGTTATTGTATTAAGTAGTTAGATACATTTTGATATTTCTTTATAAGAAGGTTGTGATCATTTAGATAACATTTTCCCAAAGATTTTAGTTTTGCTTTTGTTTTCTGCTGGCAGAAAGACTTTTTAGATACAATAATGAGCATTTAATTTTCTCCTAAAATATGATAGCAATTGTGGGGCATCTTTTCCTTAACAGTCTAGTGGAAATTGTATCTAATTATCCACTTTCTAATTACCCTTTCTGTTATCAGCTTTCAACAAACAATTCCTTGGGGGAAAAAAGGCATGTAAATGAGATTTTGATCAATTATGGTCATCGCTTTGACGAGAGCTTTAAGAAAGAAATGCTTGGAATCTCTGGATTTTGGTGGCACCTTTCAAGCATCTGGTGACTTCAGCCTATTCGGAGCTGCCTTTGTGTGAAGTGCTCTGAGCTAAATCTGGGCTGAGTACGAATGAACAAGTTATGTGGGAGGGAGAATAAAACTATTTGCCACTACATTGGCCCTGGCACTAAGTTTAGTCAAACTCTTTGCTTTACCATATTTTCTCATTAAATAAGCCCAACCCTGTCAATCCTAACTGCACAGATTACAGAACAGCAGATTTCACAAAAACTCCTACATTCAAAATATATGTATTAGGGAAATCCCATCTTAAGTTGCTTAAAATTAAAATATGTTATGTCTCAGTATGTAAGCTGCTTTCCTGGACTCCTTCTAATAATCTACTTAAATTAAAAATGTTCAAGTTAACAGATTTGTAGATCAAAAGGAATGTAAGTTTCATGTTTATTAACAAAGCAAACCCAAAGGCATCCTTATTATAATGATATATAAGACAGTTGACTTTCCAATAGTGTAATTACTTGTTTTGCAAAATATATTTGTCATGATAAAGTGTTAGAAAATACTCCTGTGTTGTTTGCTGCTAATTGCATTGATTGCTTAGCTCTGGAAGAGAAAACCTGTGTAGTGAAAAGACTTCTAATTACCATATGAATGTACTAGAAGGCTCCAAGAAAGTTTTGCCTACTGCTCATTGCTAGGCAGAATAATCATGACCAAATGAAAGGAAGCAAGGAAACATTGGTCAGGTTAAATAAAAATCTGAGACAGGAAATGAGTTTTTCTTTTTTTTAAATCTTGTCAGGGTTTGTTTGTTAGGTTTTTTTTTTTTTTCCTGACTTTATTTCCACCTCCATGTGGTCAGTCTGAAATATTATTATTATTATTATTATTATTATTATTATTATTATTATTATTATTATTCACACAGTCAGCCAGTTGTTTAGACTGGATTTTGCTTTTTTATCCACCTATCGAGTCCTTCCCAAGGGCCTGGGATAGGCAGATGTTGTTGTTTGATGGTGTTAATGGTGTATTGTTGCAGGATATAAGCTGTTCCAAGTAGAGCTGCCTTTTGCAATTGACTGATGGTGATTTTGTCAATGCTGATGGTGTTCAAGTTGTTTTGGGATTGCACCCAAGGCACCTATTACTATTATTGGTACTATCTTTGCTTCCTTTTGCCACTGTTGTTCTATTTCTATTTGGAGGTCTTTGTATTTTGTGATTTTCTCCAGCTCTTACTGCAGAAAATCACAAAAATACAACCATCCAAATAGAAATAGAATGACTGTTGTTGTTGTTGTTATTTTAAAATGCTAGTTTTATAGTCTGATAGTGCATTTGTGTATATATACAAATGCTGATGTGGCTATTCCAAAAATTGTCCCTGTGCTTTTAGGTCCATGGACAATAATTTCCATTAGGATCAAATGCTTTATCCATCCTGCATATACACACATACATGAAGAGACACACATGCACACACCCAGTAGTTTCACATTATTTTGAAACATTTAAAATACCCTTCTGCTTTGCAAAATCGGTCAAGCAGATGAATAGAAATAGCACCCCATGGTTGGTTTGTTTTAGTTCTGAATTTAGTTTTAGTTTCTAAATATATCCTACTGCCAAAAGAAGGTCTGTCACACAAGAAGCCCTGGATGTCTGAATTCTATGGATTTTGCATCCAGGAATAATTTGCATCCAGGACCCCCTCCAGGAATAATTTGCTACTAGTTAATTGTCTTTGTTTAGTCCTATTAAAATAACATTCCAAGGAGATTAAATGCATATGGATTGAATTAGGTGTACTTCATAAGTTTTGGACTATAAACCCCATACATTTTTGTTATTAATCATGCTGGTTACTGGGGCTGACGAAAATCAAAATACCATTGTCGTTGGCCATGCCATCAGGTACCACTCATCTGCACTCTTCTGGATAAAAACACAGAAGTATAAAACCTGATGATCATCTAGTATGAAAACTGTACTGTTAATTTTCTGCAAATTAACCATTTGCTCTGGATGATTTTGCTCTTGAATGAATATTCGTTGGGTTATACAATAGGTATACATCAAATAGAAATATTCAGTTATAGTTGTAACTTGGATCATTTGATCACGTTAGATTTACTGTCATTGACTTATCCTCTTCATATACATAACTGTGGAAGTTGCTTTCATTTTTTAAAAAATGAAGACTGTACATGTAATTGTTTTCTGTTCATGCCAAGTGAACTGCTATCTTTGTAATATTCATATTTTGGTAATTTCATGAATTTAGAACCCTGTTCTAAAATATTGACGTGCCACATCAGGAACTATTACTAAACTAATAGGAAGCATCACCAATTTCTGCTTTGTAGCATGGTATATCTCATCCTAAAATAATCTTTGATAAGTGTTTCTTGTATATATTTTTTTATCCCCAAGCCATCATAAGCATCTGACGTCAGATTGCTTAGTAATTACTCAGGAAAAACAGCACTAGCAGGGACAATCCTATGAGGATATGCAGAGAATAAAGAGCAAAGAAGATTGAGCTTCTTCTCTTACAACTATAAATGTTCCATGGCCTTATTATAGCTCAGCTATACTAAGGAACCTGGCATATCAACTTGTCTTTCTGATTATGAGTTTGGGATTTTTCCATAAACCTGCAAGAAATAATGGGTTGTTTTTCAATAAGGATGTTTAGGTTTTGCTTTGGTTTGTTTTTCAAATGTGTTATCAGTCAGAATGGATCTCTGGTAACAGAATGTACTAACTTAAGGGACTACACTAAGTTGTTTTTGACATCCTATAACTGATTCAGGGCTAAGGCTAACTGCAAGTAAAAAAAAAAAAATCCCATCAGTTATCTTTCTAAATTGATAGGTAACAACCAGAAGCAGCTCCCCAGTCTAGCTGTGCTATGCTTTGCTCTTATTGCAACTTTTACCTGACTGTAAACTTTCCATCAGACCTCATGCACAACTTGATCTTTCCTTTACAGCGATAAAAAAATATAATTTCAAAAGCATTGAAAATACACTCAAGAGACGAATTTTTTTCCCTTAGATGTTCTTTATACATATATTTATCTAAATACAGGTAGTCCTCTGTTAACAATGATAATTGGGATTGAGAAGTCTGTCACTAAGTGACATGGCCATACAGCACAACTTCATGTGACATGCCAACTTATGACGGCAGTTGTGGCAGTTCCAGTTGTGATCATTAAGCAAATCCCACATCGTTAAGTGCACCGTCACATGACCACAACTTGCAATTTCCTGCCAGCTTCTCCATTGCTTGTCAAAAGCCAACAGCAAAGGTCAGAAATGGTAATCAAGTGACTGCGGGATGCTGTGGCCTTCATAAATATGAGCCAGTCACCAAGTGCCTGAATTGTGATCACATACTGTAACTGCAGGGACATTGTGACAGCCACAATTTCGAGGACTGGCAATAAGTCTCCTCGTTCAGCACTGTCGTAACTTTAAAAGGTCATTGGATGGTCTTTAACTGAGGACTATCTATACAACAATTGCTCCTGTTTTCTTTATTATTAATGAAAACACAGATGCTCTGTTCATAACAGCTGCTTTCTGATATATCAAAAAAAAAAAAAATTACTGATCTACTTGTGCATTTTATCCGAACATGGCATGCCATGATATCACTTATAAATTTAGCTGTAATGCAACAAAACAGAGCGTAGTTCATACAATTAATCTTTCTTGAGCCCATCTTTTCACTGGGTCCCAGATCTCTGCCTCATGAAGCTTAATACTGAATATCTGACTAGAAAAACTGCATCAGGGGACATGGTAATGACTGTTGATATTGTACATGGGCTAATAACAACTGCAAAATCCAAAAGCCCATTCTAATGTGCACGTTTCCCATGGCCCATCCAACAGCTATTTCTGAGCATTGCCATCCACAAGGTCAGAACTGGATTTGTTGAACACTAGATTCCTTGAACATTGCTTTCCTTTGAAGATGGAGCTCACTTGCTGGATTGCTCCCTCCAGCTTCATGCTGTGTCATCCTCTGTACCTGTTACCTGTCAGATGGCTGCTGCTGCTGCTGCTTCCTCTTCCTCTTCTTCTTATAACATGATCTTACCACTTTTTCAAGAGTGCTATACCTGTTTCCAGAAACAGCTCAAGTGACATGGAGGAGAGATTGGAAAAGCTCCCTTTCATGTCACTTCATGCCCCCTCTGCTTATAGCTGGGCAGCTTGATGGGTAGCTAAACCCACAGTTGTAAACATCTCTCTAAACCCACCCCACCCCATTGGACAATGGAGAATGAATGCTGGTTTTTCCCACTGGCAAGTGATGTGTGGTAGAAGAAGAAGTGAAGCCAGGACAATCTACCTATTTCTTTAACTTGGCCTGCAATCAATGAGGACAGCCCCATATGCCAGCCTCATTTCTCTGGCAGAGTAGGGATCATGAATGGAGGCAGTAAATTTTATGACAACATACTTTTTGCCAGCTGAAGGACTGGTAGGTAACATGTTGACTCAGCTTTGAAGAGAGCCCCATATCTGGTCTTTGAACTCACCCAAACTTCCATAGGGTGTCTGTGCAAGAACAGTTGTGGTAGTGAAGAACCATCATGCCTTAAATATTCAGTTGGCTTCTTGTCTAGGTCTGCTCAGAAATGTGGATGATAGTTTTTTTCTCCTGTTTTCTTTCTCAAAACTCCCATGATAGCCTAGGGTGCTATCCTAATTCTGTCATCAGTAGAACATTTTCATGAAATATAAAACTTTGGGGCATCTTACAGACAAATATATTTTTGGCATTAGCTTTACGGACTATCCATTCTATTAAGTTCACATGGAATATGAGAAGGAGGAAATTATTTGTTTATCCAAGCAATTTCTATGAGGGCCCCACTGTTGAATCTTGGGAGAAATAAAGTAGAAATAATCTTAGCCTTCGTCCCTTAATTCTGGTCAATTACTCATATAAAAGGAGGAAGATAGTTCTTCACAAGGAAACTAAAATCTTAACATTAGATTGCTAATTAATTTTGATGATAGAATATACTTCACTGGCATAATTGAGAAAAATAAGCCGGTTTTGGCAAAATAAAACTTTAAATATGTCACTTGTACTGTATATGTATCACTATATACTTAGTGTTTATAGCTAATAATAACAATTTGGTGAGTGTAACCTTAGATTTAGATTTGTATATAGAGCACTTCTTTGTTCTCTAGCTGAAGTATCAGCGTGTAAATATGTGGGCACTTCAAAGAATAGGCAGTAAGAAGGGGAAATGGAGACATGGCTAAATGGGAAAAAATGTGTAATTACCTGAAATACACAAACTTTGATTTAAATTGATTTAATTTGAGTAAGATATAGGTACCAAATTCTTTCCAGATAAGAGAGGAAGTAATCTGCAGTTTCCTTTGCCTATTTAATTTTTTTTTATATAATAATTTAAAGGGGAAAAAAAGTCACTGAGTTTTAAAAACTATTCAGCTTCTTAGCCTCAAATCATAGCTTTGTGAATGAAGTAGTGCTCTTACCGCTCCCAAATGTCTTCCTCTGTGTAACCAAATTGATTATCTATAGAAGGTGACAATCAATTTACATAATCAATCACTTTATATAAAAGGTAGTGCCAGGACTATACCTCTTCCCAAAATGGGGCTAGGTTGAGGGACCCAGCACACTATCTAAGTCTAGGAGTAAGGCGAGATGCAGGAGAATTATAACCTAACCTCTGCAACGTCTTTGTGCAGACACAGGGAGCAATTTGTGTGCAAAGGCCTTTTCAGTAAATTGGATCATCTATTATTGTGTCAGAGCTCTTTTTAAATTTTAGTTAAGTCTTTAATTACACTGGATTACCCTATTCATCTTTAGCTAAAATAATAATTTTACCATTGTCATAAATAAAATATGGCTTTTAATAAGATTAGTAATTAAATGCAATCTTAAGTAATTGCATTAAGCTATGTATAATAATGAGCAGTCTGAATGTTCTCTCATTCTTATTGCTGCAATAATCCATTTGCAGCACCAGTAGAGTTTATTTTTGTTCAGCCCTGAAGAATAATTACACTTTTACTATCTCTTTAATTCTTTTTAATAATCAGTGTTTGTTAAAACTGGTTAGGATATGAAATTTTATTTGTTTCTTAATTGTGTAATAATCATTAGAATCATTAGGTTGATACTCTTCTATCCTGAACACACAAGGCACACTCAGTGGAGTAGTGTTTCTCAACCTTGGCAACTTTAAGACATATGGACTTCAACTCCCAGAATTCCCATGCTGGCTGGGGATTTCTGGGAGCTGAAGTCCACACATCTTAAAGTTGCCAAGGTTGAGAAACATTGCAGTAGAATATTGTTTGCAACAGTGCTGGAATGATAGGGGCATCTGCGGGTGGGGTGGGGGGTCAGAAGGTCAATATGGTAGATGTGACCATACAGTAGAAGCTCCACTCTTTGTACTGTGTTGACTTTGCAGGCATGTAGAAGCAGGCAGGGCTTTGATCATGAAGTCATCTTGCCTATTTTGAGCCCCTCACCCCCAGATACCTCTATACCCCTCCATAATGGCCTACCTCCTCTCCAAAAGAGATACTTATCTTCGTTCAGCTAGGTAAACATAATAAGCCCTTTGGGACAGGTTATTTATAGATTTTTTTAAAAGAAAAGTATAACTTTTCTAAACACATGGGTAGGTTTTGAAACATTTGGTATGTTGATCTTGCCTTACCTTCCCCCCAACCCCCTCCCCATAAGATATGTTCAAGTCAGAGTCTTCTTTAAGTGTGCTAATACTTAGAACAGTGTTTCTCAACCATGGCAACTTTAAGATGTGTGGGCTTCAACTCCCAGAATTACCCAGCCAGCATTGATCAATAATCCTAACCCTAACCGATTTGATGGGGGAGAAAAGCACAAGACAGCCAAAATATGTAGACGTCATCAATTGGTGTGTGAAACTTACTGGTGAGCCAAAAAGAAACAAGAACCAAATAAAAATCTGAATGTCTGTATCAGGCTGAAGCCACTTGGCTACCAAGCCATCATTCCTCCTTGTCCTATCCTGCTGGAGGTGAAGGTTGCATGAAACCATGTCTTCTACTTTACAACCAGGCACTTTTCTAATCACTCTAACCATGGCTATAGGCTTCAAGGGCAATTGAAATGAGGAAAAGAAATTGGGGGAAAATGCAACCAGGGATTTTGCATGCCTGATAGTCCCTACTAAAGAAAAGGTGAAATAGATAGGATTCTTGTTAATTTCATCTGATGTCATGCCAGAATTTCACTTGTTAGGATGATCCAAGAGGTGAGAGTTCCATCAAGTGAGGAACAGACCTCCCACAAATTCTTCAGAGCTTCACCGTTGCAAAAAATAAAATTTAAAAAATGTGAGTTAGACTGTACCTAAGCCAGAAATAAATTGGCTGAAGTACTGGTAAATTAAAATACTTTATTTCAGTTATAACATAAAAAATAGAAATAAAGTATCATTAAAAAATAAAATGAGATAAATTTTAGGAGATGGAATTTTTAAAATATAAGCTGAACACAAGCAGCACAAAAATGAGAGAAACTTTCTTAGTTCAAATAAATCATTTTGAACACTGAGGCTTTTAGCATTAAGGTTTCAGTGAAGAAGCCATCATAAACAGTTTGAAATAGATAGCAGTTATTGTTATTACTAAAGCTGGAGCAAGTTTAATCAAATCGTTCCTAGAGAGGTTCTGCTGAATCTTGCTGGCTATTAAAAATAAATTGATGACATTATAAGAGAGTACATCACTCTGATCAGCTAAAAGATAATTAAGGTAAAAGACAATGCAGCTTGGGTATTGAGTTATTAAAGGGGTATACATTTGTACTGCAGTTTGTGAGAGGCTGGACAGTAAGGAAGTGTGTGGGTATTGTCCAGTGGCTCCTTTGTTGCAGAACAAAAAGAATTTCCACAATTGCAACAATTCAAGATATAGCCCTATTTTCTTCCTGTCCTACACAGCAGAATATTTGCCCCCCACCCCCGCCCACAAACATACACTTCTAAGCAGACTGGTCTATTTTCATCTGTCCTTTCTTTTTCCAGGGGTCACATTTGTGCTTATCTTGGTTTTTACTGACAGTGCAAGAACCGGCCTGGGACTACTTTTGAACTGGTGCAGTGCACAAGTGAGCCAGATCTACCCCCAGTGGTGATTGCGAATCTCAGTGGGAGCTGAGAAATGTGCCAATGATAGCTGGTTCATAAAATGTCTGCTAGGATATTGTTTCGATGCTTAGGGAAATCCAGAAATATCTATTATTTTGCCAAAATACTACTTCCTCCTCCTGGTTTATATACCAATTTGCTTCTCACTGGAAAGCAATACATACATAAGAAAAAACAATAAATATTCATCTTTAGGGCAAAGTACAAAGCAAGAATTTTCTATTAATGACAAGTTGAAAAATAAATGTTTAAAATAATGTTTCAGGGAACTGTTGCAAATCTTAACCTAAGGAAAGACAAATGCTTAATTGTGAACTGAGGTTTTGTCTGTTGTAATTATTTTTCTCTTTTCTACATTCAGTGCCTTCAATTCAGAATTAAATTAGATGATTTGTATTTGTTTATCAAGGAGATATTATATTTTTAAATAATTACTGCTTGTATTCTGTTTCAGGAGAGAAAGATGAGTTTTATTCATTTTAATCTTATTTATTATGCTGCTTTTTAATTTTCTTACTCTATCATATGATTTATTTTATGAATTGACATATATTCATTAATATTTATGTGCTTTTCTTTTCCATCCATCTCTCTCCATCTCATGAAAAGCACATCAGGGTAAGTTAAACCACAATGGTTGCTGATCATATTCATTTTCAGCACCATGCTTAAATTTCCTCTTCTATTTCATTTTATTTATTTATTTATTTATTTATTTATTTATTTCTAACTATTTTGAATTGATAATCTTATCTGAGAATTGAACTAAAATTGAATATTAGAATATTCTAAATTGGCAACATTTGACACTGTTTCAAGGTTCGTTTTTAGTCTATGGATATACCAATTGATTTTTAAATGAACTGAGTGAAATTCTAAATGTGTTTAAATAAATTATTAAAATGTTCGAAACCTACTATATATGACTTAGATTTCACTCAATCATTTGATTCATTTACTTGTTCTATATGAGCAGTATATAGAACAACAATATTTTGTATTGATTTTTTCACTTTTGATTTCATCTCTTACCAATTCAGTTAATTTGCAAATTTGAAAATATGTTTTATTGCTCTTTAGATTTTAACTAAAAATAGTAAAATGC
The DNA here is from genome assembly GCF_059951505.1 of Python bivittatus. Taxonomy (NCBI): domain Eukaryota; kingdom Metazoa; phylum Chordata; class Lepidosauria; order Squamata; family Pythonidae; genus Python; species Python bivittatus. The sequence continues at coordinate 25,227,341 of NW_028277058.1, read as the reverse complement.
AAAGCTAGCTTACTTACTTAGATGAAAAACTCACTGACATAAACAGGCCTCATTCCTAGTCAATGTGCACAGGCTTGCACTGTTTTTATCTTGTAAACAATCTGAAAATCTAGAAGGAAAACAAAGGTACTTGTAAGTATCAATATAAAGTGAGTAGAATGATTTATTGAAATATAGATGAGTTTTGGAGGTTTACAAAAAATCCTGTTGCTGAAAGTCAGAATATTCATTTAAAATTTTTGAAGAAAAGGTATTACTATTCCAGCTTCAGTTGAATGAATGTATGAATGAATGAATGAATGAATGAATGAATGAATGAATGAATGAATGAATGAATGAATATATGTATATGTATATGTATACACACATACACACACACGCACACACACACTGTATATATATTACAGTTTTAATGTACCTTAAGTCTCCAAATGTCGGTAATTGTTTTCACCATGCTTACAATAAGATTATGAGTTTATGCATTAGTCAGTTTGATTGATTCGTCATAATGGTGGTATATTAGTGACATTATTCCTTATAGATGTTGAATATTAACTACCTGGCATTCTAAACTATGTTTGCATTTGCACAATATTGATGTTTAAGAAAGTGATAATGCTCATTATGCTCAACATACATTCATTTAAACATAGTAATGACAGCATTATTTTAGCAAGCTGAGCTTTTACTGAAAGTATATTAAATTTTGTCATTAGAAAGTATATTAAATTTTTTGTCATTAGATCTAAATAATCCATTTAAACTAATTTTTGTTTTGCTTTTCATACTTTTTATCCTATCAGAATTTGGCTTTAACATTTGTTTTTTTTTTAAAAAAAAATTACATAAGTGGTGGATTCAGTTTGCTGACACTGCACTATGTGAAACCAAAAAGTATTTTAAAAAATTAAAATTACACAAAAACATAGATAAGATTTATCATTATTCTAAACTGAAATCTTGATTTCATTCTTACCTTTCACTATTAAATAAAATTATAAGCAGCTGACTAATCTGATTTTTATTTTTTCTCCTATACTCTAGATTGAATTTCAGTTTTCATCTAGACCAGCTTTCTCCAATCTGGTGTCCTCCAAGAGTTTTGGACTACAGCCATTGGCCATGCTGACTAAGGAGGATGGAAGTTATATTTCAGTACATCAGGCAAATGCCAAGTTGGGAAAGCTGATCTAGTTTAACATTCCTGAAAAGGGTAGAACTTTCCTGTTGGATTCCACCTTTCATCATTGGCACTCTGGATTAGAATCTCTTTTCTAAAATAAATATGTATATTATTGTATAAATTAAGTTCACTGAATTAATGTTTTATGTGCTAAATTAGGCCACATTCCTATAATATTTAGAAGAAAACTTATTATAAACTCCATATTCAGGTTATCTTTCATATCTACATCTGAACTGGATTGAGTCTTCAAAATAAAGTAACAGTATCTACTCTCATCTAACATCACAAGAGAATATGCTTGACATTCCATGGCAAACAAACTAATATTGACAGTTTTCGAAACATCTGAATTTGCAGATGAAATCCACTATACCTTACTATTAATGAGCTTTACAATTTTCAAATATTTATGAATATACTATCGAATGGCTAAGATTAATTATGAGGCTTTAGTTGCACAGTGCAGTAATAGGTGTCCTATTCCGATTCTAGGAAATCTATGAAAAATTTCAAACTCAATTGTATATTGTTCAAATGATCACTGTAAGGCAACGTGCCCCAAGTTGGTTGGGAACTGTAAAAGTTGAAGTTAACCAAGTTGAGAAACTCTGGCTTAAGGCACAAAAGCTTTTATACATATATAGATACAGATATAGATATACATACACACACACACACATATGTGTGTGTGCATGCCAAGTATCTGTCTCCATGCTAAGTATGGAGTACAGGTAAACCTAGCCTAAGATATTTTGCTGCCTGATGCAGAACAGAAAATCTCCCTTACATTTTCTCAAGATATATAAACAAGCAAAGCTGGCCATAATTTTGACACCTGAGGCAGAAAATCCCACAAGCACCTCTTGGCATAAAAATAAAGCAGTAACTCCCATAAGTATCAGCCTTCATGAGTCCCCAAAACAGCTATGCATGTGGCTGCTCTCGTCTAATGGGAGGCAAAACCATTACTGGTCCTGACGAAATCTTAGTTTAACTTATACCGCCTTGAGCTGACCAAAAATAGAAATTGAATGAATGAATTATTGAATGAATCATCTGAAAAAACAATGAGAAAAGGTATTCAATGGGGAAATTTGTTGTCTCACCATATTATGTCATGTGTTGGAACGTTAAAACAAAAATCAGAGATCTTTTTTAAATCTTAATCCATCTTTTATTATTATTTTTTTATTTAAACAATGTATATGGCCTCCCATCTCGCTGCACCAATTTTTATCCCATTGCTAGAAAGAGAGAGACTTGGGCTTCTAGTAGTACAAAATTGTTCTGCATATTTTCCGAAGCCTACTTCTTTTTGTTTGTTTTCCCTTTCCCCAAGCTGCTATTCTGATTCGTTTGTGCGTGCTGGCCTTATACACATACTGCATTAGTACACCAATGATCCATAGCCTTAGCGGGTATGCCACTGATATGTTATAAACATGTGGACCAATTGAAATATATTGGAACTGCTGCAGGTCACAAGAGTTTTACTGGTGGCAGATGCCATGTAGACTTGGGGGCTCAGAATGCTATAAATGCAATTCTCAAGTAAAGTTCCATCCATAAACTTCCCCAATCACATCTGCTCTGTATGGCAGGGAAGCTACAGACCATGGATTTAGAGTTTTCTTTGGGCCAGTTATAATACCGCTCCTATGTTGTTATAATTTGGAATATTTCTGTAATTTTTTTTTTAAATGTGGTGACTTATACAATGGAAGGGACAGTCAGGGAAGCATATTGTAAGAAGGTCCAAATACTTTAAGATGATTGAAAATGCATTGTGCTTGGTTTTAATTTTTTGGAATTAAATTTATGTCAATCGGAAATACTGGAGAAAAAAAAACAGTAGTGGTAAATTAACTTTTCAGCGTTTATCTCTTAACCATCCTAAGGGAATGATAGATTTTTCCAAGCTTTTCCTGCCTTCACATATAATCATAAATTTCAATTTGCAAATAAGATTAGATATCTTTGAGAATCATTATTAGCAGGAGACTGAGCTGAGTCTTGTGCTCTGCTACTCTGTTTAACAATATCAAACAAAAGCCAGGATTGCATGCATATTTCTTTCTCCTTTCTGAAACTGCCTTAATCTCCCAGAAAGCTGCTGTGGAAGGTTGTGAGCAGGGAGGCCACTGGACACTGGAGTGTATCTTACAGGGTTGCAGTAAGAGAGAGTAAACTCACTATGATTGTTGAAAACTGTAAGTTTCTTATTATTCTAAGTGAGAAATATACGAGTGTTGTAAAGAAAGCTAGCTATCAGAAAGTTGTGGTAGAATATCTTGAGCCACCTAGATGATGTGATCACTTTTCACCTCTGCAGAAACCATTTCAGAAGTAGGAAGATTTATAGCAACTAATGGCCCTGCATATCTTGCCCATTTACAAGACCTAGTATCTTTCATCACAGGGCATCACAGGGCTGGAGCTGAAGTCCACCAATGTCTCGAGGGCCACAGGATACACATCTCCAGTGTATACTTACACTTACTTACACTTGCAGGTTCACAGCCATATCAAATTACAAGCTGCTTGACAAATCATACTTTTGCTAAGATATAGGAAACTTTTGCTTTTTAAAAAAATATGTCTTTGAAAATGAAAATCAATTATAGCTAGGTTTTTGCAGATAGCCTAATGTGGAAGACTACAGCTGACACATGTTTAACAGGCTGTAAAAATCTTGTTTGTTAAACAACCTGGGCATTTTCTTATATTAAAGTCTGATTATTTTCTACTTTATGATTAGGGCATATTTTGGGGTGTTTCCAAATATTAACAGCTTCTAACAAAATAGAATGATTATTGTTTCATAAACCAGTTTGAGAAAGACTGGAATATGAAGTTAGGAAAATTGGTTTGTTGTTATTTTAAATGGGCCAAGATGAATTGCATCTGTGGAAACAAGAAAATGTTTCTCCAAGGAAGGTAAATACTCTTGCAAAGCGGGGAACAAAAAAAGGGGGGCTTTCTAAACTTCAAAGACTACAGTAAACAAGTGAAAAACTCTAATGGGTGACATGGTACATTACAATTGTATTTCATCCAAACTGAATTCCATTTGTGGTGTTGCTAAGTATTAGTCCCTGCTTTAACAATCTGTAATGCACTTTTAGGCATGAACTTCTAGAGGAAGCTCGGAGGAAGGGGTTACCCTTTGCACAGTGGGATGGGCCCACAGTAGTTGCCTGGCTAGAGGTAAGCTTTAGAAAAACCTTCTAAAAATATTAGTATACCTGATTTTATTTGCTATTCAAACTTTCTCTTACATTTTTTTTTGGGGGGTGCCTTCGAGGCAGTGTTGGCTCCTAGCAACTGCCTGGACTAGGCCTTGCAGTTTTCATGGCAAGATTTCAGAAGTGGTTTGCCATAGCCTGCTTCCTAGGGCTGAGAGAGAGGGACTGGCCCAAAGTCACCCAGTTGGCTTTGTGCCTAAGGCAGGACTAGAACTCACAGTCTCCTGGTTTCTAGCCTGATGCCTTAACCACTACACCAAACTGGCTCTTACTCTTACTCATTTTTAAGATAGACACAGAAATAGATTCATCAGGGAAAGCAAAAAATATTCTATAAGCCTCTCCTCATAGTTATCCATTGCCATGGGAGGAAAAGGACAAACAGAAATTGGGACACATTGATAAAATAGGTTTGCGTGTGCCCATATCCCATATAACCGGACAGATTACATTCCATATTGAGGAAAGCTTAGTTCTCCTTTTTTATAACCCGGTATTTTCTATGTTTGGATCTGCAGTTCTTAGAATGGTAGACCTGGAGATAATGAGGCTGAGAAAATCTAGGCTACTTTATTAATTCATACATGGATGTTATATGGAAGCAGGTAGTCTTGGGATTCTATAATATCTAAATTCACTTTAAGAAGGTGACCGAACACAGACCATTTTGATTGACATAGACACTCTACTGTGTCTTCTAGATTGTAGACTAAAAGGCCGGATTTGTTCCAAGACTGAGCAGTTGCTGAATTCCCAGATAATTATAATGTTGTAATTTAATCAGAATAATTATTAACTAAAGTACATTAAATTAGGCAGAAGGCAGGCATTTTTCATGATGGCTTTCAACATGAAAGGCAGTTTTTTAAAAATTGCACCTTCTTTGCATTAGTTCATAGCTGTTCATCATTCCTGTCAGGATTATTTTGTTATTTTTAGAAAGATTACTTTTCTGGTAATGAAGATGTCACAATGGAACCAAGGGTGATTATGGGATGACATCATTATATTCCTATATTTTGGGGGAAAGATGTGGGTTGTTTAATATTTTTTAAAAAGAAAAACATTGTAAGAAATCTAATGTCAGAATGGTGCACTGCCTTCTAAACCCAAATATGAAAGCCTGAAGTTGGGTCACCCAGTCATTGCAAGCATGTGTATTTCAATGCACACTCCCAGTTTAATTCAGCCCTGAGCCTTTGATAACAAGAAGAGGCCCTGTTGATCTTAACTACCAGTGTTGTCGAAACTTGGCCACTTTAAGATGAGTGGACTTCAACTCCCAGAATTCCCCAGCCAGCATGGCTGGCTGGGGAATTCTGGGAGTTGAAGTCCACTCATCTTAAAGTGGCCAAGTTTTGACAACACTGTTAACTACTGATTCTCCATCCCCAACAGCTGTGGCTAGGCATGCCTGCATGGTACGTTGCTGCTTGCCGTGCAAATGTGAAAAGTGGTGCCATTATGTCTGCGCTGTCAGATACTGAAATCCAGAGAGAAATTGGAATCAGCAATCCTCTCCATCGCCTGAAGCTCCGTCTGGCAATCCAGGAGATGGTGTCACTCACAAGCCCATCAGCCCCTCCAACTTCTAGAACGGTGAGTCACAGAGCATAAAAAGAATTCTGCTGGATCAGTCAAAAGGCCATTTAGTCTCGGATTCTGTTCAGTACATATCCTAGTAGATGCCTTTGGGAAGCCAGGCAATGAAGAAGACAGTAGCTTACTCCTGCTTGTATTCTCCAGCAACAGGTAGGTATTCAGTGACTCCTGAAGAAGACAGCCCTGTTTAGCCATTCTAGGTGATAGGAAATGATAAATATATCCTTTCTCAGCATGGCTTGTCTTCTGTTTTAGGAGGGTGAACAGTTCTACTCCAGGAGTTAGATTCAGGTGCCAATTGGGCAAACTTGGTAACATTAGAGTGTGGGGTTAATAGAAATTTAACGTCTGTCAAAAAAGTCATCTTGATATTATCCATTTTTCTATGGAGTTAGCAGAAGGCAGTCTTTTCCTTCTATACAGAGAAAAATGCTCCACTGAAGCCGCGAACTATCACTCCTTTGCATTTCCTCAAGGACTAATATGGCTGCTATGTGCTTTTCCTGATGGGTGAAAACCCATGGCAGCTAAATTTCCAGCAGCTTCTCAATTCCTTTCCTGATCAGGGAAAATATGGGAAATCTCCTGGAGCAACTGATCCACTCTCTACTTTCCTGGATTACAGAGAGTGTACAGCCATCAAAATGAGGGACATCATGAGGAGGGGCATTTGAGAGTTAGTAAGGGGATCACTTTAGAATGCAGAAGCCAGATAGGCCAGCTTGGTAGACCAGGTTAGGACTTCAGGTCAAATGTTCTTTATCTTTTTCCTTTTAATTTTTTTAAATCTTTAATAATGTTTCCCTGTACCTTAGGTAAAATTTACATTAAACTAACTGGACTAATCATGAAAGAAGATGGAAAAACATTGTGATATGAGAATAACTATCACCCTGAAGCTGTGTGAGGAGATAGTTTTAGCTTTCATTCTCTATTTTTCTCTGATAACTCGAATCCTTAAGATGGTTCACCAAGGTTTTCATAGTCCTCAGTTATGGCTGTTATCACTTCAAAAGTATTTATTCATTTAAAAAATGACAGACAAGAAGTAGAACAATACTGTCACTGCTAACTGGCAGGAACCAGAGGGCAATATTTATGCATTCTAAAGTGCCTGCTTGAGTACAGCTGAAACATGTACTTGAACTGATGGAAAAATAGAACGGAATAAATCTCTGTTGAAACAGATTTTTTCTCTTGGACATAATTGGCACTTCATGAATCCAGTATGACATGGTCAGGGTCAGCATGAAATCTTAATGGTCAGTGTGTCTTTAAGTAGGCAATACTAACGGGGGAGACACATTCATTATCCAGTAGCAGTGAATGGGCACAGTGTTTATTTCAGTTTTCTTGTTGAAGTGACTAGAATCAGTGACCTTTTGTTTTACTGTGCCCAGAATGGATAGAAAAACAGTTCCTGATCTAAGTTGTCAGGCAAGTGAGCAGGCAGTCTTAGATGTTACTGAAATCCATTAATAGTGACATAGCACCAAAAGAAGTAGAAGAATATGGAGACAGGCCCAGGAGTGTTTGCAGCATCATATAAGAATATCTTGTAGATCAGGATAGATTAGGAGACAAATGGTAGGGTAGAATTAGACAAAAGTATGATAGTGGTATGATACCATGGTGGATTATCCACAAAGAACATTAAGAGGTCAGATAATAGTAGAGGCCACCAGAGGAGTGCAGCAACAATTATCAAAAGCAAATATTTGGTACCTGAGATGCAATGGAATGTCATCTTACATCAGAATGTTTATTCTATGGCAGAATGAGGAAGAGAGAGAAACTATGTGATGAATGGTTGAAATAATAGCAGAAGATAGGAAGAAAGATAAGAGCATAAGAGAAAAGAAAGAAAGACTCATAAAAAAAGAATCCCACATTTGAGGAGGTGGGGAGCTAGAGAACGTATGTAGGCAGAAGTAAAATAAAACAGCAACTAAGTTAAGTTGGAAGGAATGAGAGACAATAAACATGAAGTGTTAGAATGATAGTACAGTTTGAGAAGAAAATAGGGAGAAACAGAATTACAAAAGACAAAAGAGTTCAGAATAGGTCCCACAATAGCATTGACAGACTTTCTTCATCTAACCCTCTTCAACTGGAATCATAAAGACCATGAGCCCTAAAGAACTAAGTAATAAAACACAATTTTCATGTTCATAAATGATTCTTATGCCTGAACAGTGTGATGGCCTGGTTCACAAGAAGCTAAAACAATAGCTGGGTTCCTCCTACTTGTTGAACCACTAACTTATTAGCCTAATCCAGCAGGTATAAATTCAGCAATGTCAGATTTCAACATCAGTGAACCATGGTTTCTGCGCCCAATTTCTTTGTGGGTCACAAAGTTGATGGATGGGTTTGCAAGATGTACTGGCCACCAGGGTTGCTAGTTATAGTGACCAAGGCATATTGTATTCCCTATCTTCTCTTTTGTTTTTCTCTTCTGCTACCTATTTTATGTCCTAGCTTCATATCAAACAGCTGTAAGGATATGTGAACTAAATGTTGATTGCTACTGCATTAATTAAAATGAAACAGAAGACAAAGTGGAGCATAGATTAATTTCATTTAAATTACTTTGGTATCTAAAATCAAATACAGAGAAACCCAATTTAAGTATTGTTGAAATATGACTATAATTCGGTGAAGGGACAGTAGTACTAGAAAATCTATGTTCATCAACTTTACCCACAACAATCCAATGTTACATGGAAAAAGTTCCCGAAGTGGAGGTTTCTGCATGCATATTTGGAATCTCAATCTCAGGAAAACTAGAGTATCTACAACAGACTCCCCTTTAAGATGTTATCTTCCTGAAAATATTAACTCTTTACTTTCCCTCGAAGAAGTTATCCATCTTGTGAAAATCTGGCTGTGTAAGCAGGATTGAGAAGATTGTGAAGTATGTACATAGGATATGTGTGTGTGCATGTATGTTGTTGATTTGATATATTGTGAACTTAGACCTCTCTCACAGAGGAAGTGATTGGGGAAAGCCCGGGAAATGCTAGCAGATGTGGTCCAGCTGTTTCCCTCTGTGCAGTTGTAGTTGTGTGGGAAAACACCTGAATTGAGCTATATATATTGTACAAACTGTATGTGCCCCAGTTATGAATTGTTCCGTTAGTCCTAGTTAACATCTCACAAAGGCAAAGAAATCATGATTTAGTTTGCTAAACTGAGCCCTAGTACCAGGTCTTTATAAAGGATAAATTCCAGCAAGACATCCTTATCCCCTTACTTACATATAGAGAAGCAAAAAAACTGTCTTAGCCATGGTTTAATCCAGGGGTTCTCAAAGTACGGCCTGCGGGCCGGATACAGCCCGCCGGGGTCATTTATCCAGCCCACCCACCTGATTGGCTGCCACTGCTGTCTGTCAGAAGCGGAAGTGTCAGGGCTGTGTCGGGAGCTGCAGGCAATGCACGAGGAGAGAGATCGCAGAGCCAAACTATTCTACATGACAGGTATGCCAGGTCCAGCGGCTCTCCTCCTCTCCTCATGTTTTTTTCAGCCCCCCAACATTCTGAGGGACCGTGAACTGGACCCATTTAAAAAGATTGAGGACCCCTGGTTTAATCAGTTTGGAAAACTTAAACTAGTTATAATAAAATATTCAAATGTGATGCCCAATTTGGATTAAAGTGTTATTTTCTTAAATCCCCATTTCTCCCATTGTACTACTTTTTAGGTCATGTGTAACAACAGTTGAAAATACAGTATCTGTGGGATCAACCTCACAGATAATTTTTCCATATACAGGAGTATACATTTCTAGGGCAACTTCTGTACTTTTAAATATGTATGATATCCTTGTAATTATTTGATGTTGAAATACTGAGATAATCATAACATGATTCCCAGTGTGTACAGTTCAGATTTCAGTACTAGTGTAGCAAATGCATCTTATTGGAACCAGTCCTAAGGTTCATAGATTCAATGAAATATTATTTCCATGTTAAAAATGCTCTAACATAGCATTCCCCAATCTGATAAATTCCAGATCTGTTGAGACTGCAAAATCTAACATTCCAGTGTGTTGGCTATGCTGAATAGGAATGATAGACATTACAATTTCAGTGTATCTGGAGGAAACCAAATGAAGCAAGCTGCTTTAAAGTAATAATGCTTATGAAGACAATAATAAATGTGTGTAGGGATTATTTGTTCACACTTATCTAATTGAATGCAGAGGCTCACTTCTGTATCAGAATAATTCAACTGATTTTTTTTTTTCAAAATGCAGGGAAAAAGCAGCTATTTAACATTGTTTTCTAGCTGCACCTCATCTGAGGCAAGGATGTGGTTGTGCTCATTTTGATGATGTATGCTGTTAACTTACAGTGTTGCTGCCTTTCTTCTTTAACACTGCTTACCTAATATGGATTTTGCCTGACTCCCTGTGGGCATGGACAATAGCCCTCAGGCAACGTCTGGGTAACCCACGAAGAAATGGAAAATCTTGCAGCTCCAGCCAAAACGGTTAGTTCTAATAATGCCTGTCATTGCTATTGCAGTGTCATGATAAGGAATTTTCAGGGGCTACTAAATATAATAATTTTAAAAAACAAAACGACTTGTGTTTTATGTACTGCTTTACACATTAAGCTTCATATGTGTAGGCTATTTATGGAGATGGTCTGAAGCCCGTATTGTAGTCAATTATAAACTACTTAAATAATTTGTATCAAAATAAATACAAATGCATTAAAATTGAGAAATCAACTTAGTTATTAATTGTTTAGTGCATATTAATTGTTTAGTGCATCCCACCCTGTACAAAAAGCTCCAGGGTTAGAAAGCTATCACATGTTGCTCTGACATTGCACTTCTCCAACCCATTCCTTTGGCATCCAGGGCAGAGCTCCTAGCCAGGACATCTTGGGGGAGGGCAGTCAGTAGCCTGCTGGCCCAGCAGAGAGGCATTTTGGGTGATCACCATGAGATTGTCCACAATACACATGAATTGAGGCCATCTATCCTGTGCAAGCTTTACTGAACATCGCAGGCAGTTCAAAAGCTGGCGGCATCACTGCTCTCCTTTCTTGGTCACTGGCTAGTCAAAGCTCCTGGCCGGTACCTCCCAGAGGAAGATGCATTGTGCAGAAGATTTGATCAGTTGGTGCCCATAGATTGTTTGTCAGCCAGTGACCCACTAGTAGTTCATCCTGGAAAATGGGCTGGCAATGCTTCCTTACCTACTGCCTCTTTTCCCCTCCCATTGACCAAATGTTATGACAACCTGAAAAAGAATAAGCATATATTGCTTATTTATATCTTATTTATTGGTTTCTGAGTATGCTGGATTTCCTTTTTGTTCTTAATCAATGTTGCTAATGGCTCTCTTTAACTTGCAGAAAGACAGTGAGGAAGGTAGCTGGGCTCAGGTAAAACCCTTTTCCTCTAACAGTTTTTCAACATGACAAACAGTAGTTCAGTTTCTGAAACTAGGAATGATCAGCCCTTGACAGATGAGAGTGCATTGCTTATGGAATATTTTAATGATGCCTGCAAAAGGGTTTTGTTTTGTTTTTTAAAGGCATTTTCACTTGAGCCCTAAACAGAATTTTCCTTTTATAGTAACTTCCTCAGGGACCTTCTTGGTCTCATTTGGACAGGCCCCAAACTATTTTGCCTCAAACCATCATCAACCTTTACTTACTAACCTAGGATTTACTTTGCATACATGTAATTTGCAAAACATGGCATCTAGATGTAATGCTGTGATGAGTGAATTTGAGAATATGGATGGGTGCTCTGTATTAATTACCAGCACTGAACCAGGAAATCTCTGGTAGTTACTTTTACCAGTGCTGTTAAATCAGCCAAATTGTCTAGAATTGATGAGACATAAACCCAGTAGTATTAAAGTACATACAGTGCAGTTAATGGACAAGCAATAGTCAAGATGGGAGAGTTCACCAATGTGGTGCCTTTCAGCAAAATTAGGTAGCTGAAGATGAGAAATTAATTGATGGGTTGGCACAGCTCTATTGCAAACTGCATTTCCTTTGCTTTTCTGAATGCCCATATTTGTACTAAAAGGATCTGTATGTCTACAATTTGGGAACTGGAGAGTTTACATATTACAGCAGTCACATGGCCAACTCATTATTCTTTTGCAGCTTGACAAAATTAAGATGAAATTATTATAGTACCTATATACTAATCTAGACTACATACTAGTCATCCCAATTGTGAATTGTGTCCTATGGTCTCACCGCTAGCACAAAGTTTTTACTCTGAAGAAAACATCTTTTTCACATTTTAGTGTCACATTCAATACTTTGGTTCCATTTATGCAATTCTTTGCATAAGTGCTTTAACAATATTATATAGCTGTCCAGAGTTGCTTTGTGTGAGATGGGCAGCTATATAAATGTGATAAATAAACAAGCAATGCTTTGCAACATAATTATGCTAAGTAATGCTTGTGCTAATTGTGCTAGTTATTCCACCAGTGCCTCCGTAACCATGGAATAAACCAACCACCACTAATATGCACCTCTTTTAAGTTTGCTATTAGCATTACCTTGTATATGAATAGAACTAATAAATCATATCTACAAATTGCTTGCATGCACAGCATCATTTTGGCAGAACCGTATCTTCTTAAGTAGATGAAGTGAATTACCTTTTTCTTTCCATATCCAGAATGATATTTTTTGGCAGACTTTTTATATTTGCTTCCTTCTATTCCCTCTGTTGCATGATATCCATGCAATTCAAAGTGGGTTGCCTTTGCTTATTCCAAAATGCTTTTTGTTTTTCAATTCCTAGCCAGACCCCCATCCGAGTATTTACTAGGGCCAACTCAACTTTCTCAGATCTGCTGAAGTTGGTTAGATGCTGCTACCTGGTGAGATACTGGACTAGGACTGCCATGTAATTAAAGTTCAGATACACTTCTTTAACCTGATGCCTTCTAGATTGTGGTTTGGCTAGGAATTTTAAAATCTGAAGTCCCAATGCACGTGTTCTCCCAGACTTTGGGGTAGGATAGCTGTGAAGTCATATTAGGTATAATAGATTCCTACTATATTATTCTATTGTTTTTAAACTGTAAGCTACCCAGAGTCATTCAGGAGTTGGGCGGCCTCCAAATCTTGTGTGTGTGTGTGTGTGTGTGTGTGTGTGTATTTGATCTGTCAGGCAATAGAATGGGGAAGACAATACTAGAAACGATTAAGGAAATAGACAAGAACAATTGTATTTGGTTTGGTAATTATATAATCATTTTGTTTCCCTATTTTTTCCCAAAGACTCTGGCTTATGGTGATATGAACCATGAATGGATTGGTAATGAATGGCTTCCCAGCCTAGGGTTACCACAGTACCGAAGTTACTTCATGGAATGTTTGGTGGATGCAAGGATGTTAGATCATCTAACAAAAAAAGATCTCCGTGTACATTTAAAAATGGTGGATAGCTTTCATCGGTAAGTTAACATATCATTTTTAATAGCAGAGCTGCATAATCTTCAAGCCATAGAGGTCTATGCAGCCCCTAAACGAATGATACATTTTTATATGACAGAATAGGAACATAATCAAACACCCTGGTAGTCAACATGTTAATTTAATGATATGATTTCTACATTCTTCTCTCAGTCTAAATCATTTGCCACAAAATACTTCCAGTATTTATGAAACATGCTGAATAAGAATTTTCCATAATGATAAGATGGTTTCTGATTGCCTTATGATGTTATTTTTTAAAATAACAGAACAAGTCTGCAATATGGAATCATGTGTTTAAAGAAACTGAATTATGATAGAAAAGAATTAGAAAGGAGAAGGGAAGCAAGTCAGCATGAAATAAAAGGTAATGCTTTACTAAAATACAGTAAGTTATTCTCAATGCTTATCCTGTAAAATATTCTAAATACAAATATTGTTTTATAAAAACACATTGAACTGCAAGTAAATGCAAAACATCACCTCAGAACAATAAACCTCCAGCAATAAGTAAGTGGGAACAGGTTTCTGTTTGGAAGAAGTATCCCAGGTGGTTACCTTAATAGACACCATCCTGTAATGAGAAACTACTAATTGATGGCATTCCATTAAGCATCTAAGCATTGTTAATCTAGAGATAGATGAACATTGGATAGGCTTTTGGTGTCTGTGTCCTTTATCATTATAAGCTCATCCCTGTGACCCTTCATGTGTGACAATATATAAGGGGAAAATATTTAGAGTTTTCGTCTAGCTTCATAATTCATTAGATATGCACCAAAGTATTTTTCCATTACATTTCTAGAGAATATCAACACAGATGTTTCTTGTTACGTCATATGAATTTCTCTCTAGAAATTTCATGTAGCCATTGTGCTAGAAAGATTGCTTTACATTGCTCTATCAGTATTATGGGAGTAATCTGAAACAGCCATATTAGGTTTAGTGCAGATCTCCAATTATTCTTCTGCTTCCAAAGTTTAGTTGTTAGCAAAATTCTCCTTTTTGTCTTTTTCACAGATGTGCTGGTGTGGAGCAATGACAGAGTTATACGCTGGATACAAACAATTGGATTACGAGATTATGCAAACAATGTGCTAGAAAGTGGTGTGCATGGGTCACTTATAGCCTTAGATGATAACTTTGATTATAGCAGTTTAGCCTTATTGTTGCAGATTCCAACACAGAACACCCAGGTACATAAATTAGCTGTTCAAAATCCATTCCACTTCCGTAGGATTTGAAATCTTTTTTTTACATTATTCCACTGGGTAATTTGTTTAACCATAGGCACGGCAGATTCTTGAGAGGGAATACAACAATTTATTGGCACTAGGAACAGATAGACGCCTTGATGAAGTAAGTAGTCTTATTTTTATATAATGAATTATGAGCAGCAGAGAATAATAGATGGTGGTTATGTCTATATAATAAATGAAAATAAATACATTAAGGTAGAATGTTATATATTATTTCCATTGCAAATTTAATTATAAATAGATGGGAAAACTGGGCATGTCTAAACAAAATAGAGAAGTGTGAGAAGGAATTAGATATTATGGCTATGCTGGCTATATTAGAAAGAAGGATCTAGTCAAATTAATTCAGAATAACAAGTTGTTTGCCCTTCTATGCAAACTTATATAAATTCCTAGTCCTATGGCAGGATGAATCCTTATATTTGATAAATAATTTTTTTGTTTGTTTGTTTTGGCAGAAATAGCCATAATTGCCAATATGCAACCATTAATGCATATACCTGAAAAAAAGCAACTAGTGATAATAAGATATAAGTTACTCGAGCATCAGAATTTAAATGTAATTGTCGGTGTATGCTGGCTATATCCTAACAAAAGTAATCAGTGCACTTATTATTAGCCTGGTTTCAAAAAGGATGCAAAGGCCAACATGGGCCACTTAAGAATCTGATAAAGATTTCCATAGTATCCGCTTTTGGAAAAACTTTTTTTTCAATCGGCAATAATCTACTTTCCCAAGTATACAATTTAAAAAACAGGGAATGACAGCTACCCAAAGGTTTCAGTTTTACTAAAATTCAGTATTTGTTTGTTGCAGAGCGATGACAAGAATTTCCGGCGTGGGTCTTCCTGGCGAAGACAGTTTCCTCCTCGTGAAGTTCATGGAATCAGCATGATGCCTGGCTCTTCAGAAACGCTGCCGGCTGGGTTTCGGTTAACTACAACATCAGGACAGTCACGAAAAATGGCAACTGACGGTAAACCAGTTAACACCTACTTTCAAAATGAATGTTCCAACTTTTGTATGGCTGCTAGTTACATTTAGTGTAAAAGTTCAAGTAAATTACATCTACATCACAGCTAATAGAGGGTACAAGAAATACATCTTCAAGAGTCTGGGAAAAGGCAATGAGATTGTTTTCAAACTATTAACATTCTCCTTTTAAGGTGTTTGATTATTAGCAGTGTTATTTCTGAAGAAAGCATGTGATATATTTGATGATAAGAGAAAGCAATATTGGTCTTCTATGTAATTTAAGACATTTGGACAAGAATTAAATGTTTCAGTTGCTGATTAAATATTACTAATGATTTAATTCCTATTTCTAAATTAAAGCACGTTATCCAGTGCTGGATTTCTATCTCCAATTTCATTATTGGATTAATGCATTATTGGAAATCCAAGAGATCCTTCCCACCTAACACAGATGGATTGTTTTCCATGTCTCCAGTTCCACTGGAAGTCTATAGGTTACACAAGACATTAAATAAGAATTCTGATCACATGTTCAGGTTCTGGAGTTCATTTAGGACATGGACTGTGCAATTTAGACATATGAGCATAAACTGTATTTGAACATTTAGTATATAGGTAAATGTCTGCAGTGGAACAAATGTATTCTACCTTCCATCCAGGCAAAGAGTGATATGAAATATATTGTCTGATCCTGATTTTATAGATAATTGGGAAAATGCTTACTTTTGTTAATATTTATGATGAAGTAACATTTTAAACAAAAGACTAAATAGAGGAAATGAACTAATTGGCACTAAATAAGCTTAAAGGCAAAATAAAATAACTCACAGCTACTGATTTTATTAGAAAAACCTCGATTAATTACCTTTTCCCCCCCTTTCAAGTTTCTTAATATTATTGGGTTTCTATTTGCAGTTGCTTCAGCTCGGTTGCAGAGGTTAGACAGTTCTACAGTTCGCACATATTCATGTTGACATAACTAGCATGAAAAAGAGCTCCGAGCTGAACTAAAGTGAGTATTCAGATGAAAATACATGAAAGGCTACATTCTGTAAGGAAAAGAAATAACAATGATAGTATAGGCTTCTGCTGGAGGCCTGTATATTTCAGCCTAAATTTCAGCAGTGGTGGCAAACCTGTGACCTGGGCTGTAACATTTCAGGTTGAGATGGACAAGATACATAAGATAAACTATTTCTCCATGCCAAGAACTTTTGTTTTTAATATCTGGAATCCCAGGTGGGTCCCTCAACCCTAATTTCCCTAAGATACAACTTTGATACTAGTTTTTATTGCTGTTTGTTTCATGCTACTAACATCCAAGGATTACTGCAAGACATTAGAAGGGTACACAAAAATTACTGCATCGTAGGCCAGTTTCAGCCATGTTCCAGCAGCCACATTTCTGATGCAATCTCTGGACCCAACAGTAGATCCTGCCTGTATTTCTTCAGAAAGTAACAACTTACAGACAACTGTAACTTGTTTTCTGATATATTACTGTTATTTCAAGCTCAAATTGGGAAAACAAACTGTTGTTCCAACAGAGGAAACCACACCCCGACCAAAACTAGCAGGGCAAGCTTCTATCTATCTATCTATCTATCTATCTATCTATCTATCTATCTATCTATCTATCTATCTATCTATCTATCTGAGAAACAGGCAGCAAACCCCACACTCACTTGCACTGATGTTACCTAGCTGGGTAATGAAATATTTGCAAGCAAATAACCAAGCTCAGAGAGCACCAAAAACTGCACAAACTTTTGTTCATAACATTGAAGACATTTGATAATAGTGTTTCTCTAGAAAATGTGTAGCTGCATGGCAATAATTTCTTCCATTATAACATTTTATGCATAACGTGTAGGCCCACTACATTCTACTACTTTCAGTACATACATACGTACATGTCTGTGTTTGTGCTTTGAAATATACTCCTAGAAATTGGGAAAAGCAGTAAAAATTCAGCCAGTTGCACTGTTAAATATTTAAACAAGTGTGATTAAGCTGGCACCTTTACTTTGGAAAAAAATCAGACATAATTTCTCTATTCAGGTCAGGAACCAATTACTGCTTAGTTGCTGAAGACTGTTCTCTTCCTGCCTGATATTGACCCCCATGCTCAGATGCTCTTTCACAGTAAACAGTACGGCATGGGGTTCGGAAATAAAAAGCTAGATTTGCTGTAAAATAATGGGTTTTTCTGCCAAATAAAAACAATTAGGTTTAATCACACTTGTTTAAATACTCTGTTCTCATATGTAGTACGTTCTTGATTTAAAGCTGGCAGAAATCATTATTATCCTTTCTCTTGAAGTTAAATAATATTAGGAAGGGAAAGTCTAAGCCTTTAAGGTTCCATGACTGCTAAGTGCATATGCTTTTAATATAGTAAGTTTAAAAAACAAAAACATGCAATAGTTGTAGGCACTGAACCTCAGATTATTTAGTCTGTTTTTACAGCAGAATACGTTGAGATTATGAAATCCAAAAGGGAAAATATAAACCACAGAAAATCATTCATTTTTAAAATACAGACAAAAATTGGGTTTATCCATGTAATTTACAAATACTTCTGGTCAAACTGTGGCTTCACTCACAGTTCACTGCAATGGCAACTCTGTTCATTAGAGCAGGACTATAATAATTTATGGACAAATCTTATAAACATGAAATTTTAATCTTCCAAAATGGATATTTTCTAAAATACATCTTAAACATTCCAGTTTTCCTGCTAGAGAACAGCAACCTCAGTATTTTTATTAGAACATGCTATTCATTAAAATGAAATTCCATTCTGGAAAAAAAAAAAACATTTTCCTTATTTTTTTTCAATTATAGGTAGTGGTGTTTAAAAGAAAAAAAACAGGACACATTGAAACTGTAATCCTATACAAATCTTTTAATAAACTCTGTTGATTTTACTGAGATTTATTGCAGATAATGTAACTGTATCTGCATTCTTGATATATAAACATCTCTACTTCATAATATTATTGTAAATTAGTTTTTGAAACAGAAATTCACATAGAAAATTACAAGATTTCTTGATGCTATTTACTCATTTTTATTTATTTTATCTATTGTGTAAGATAAAAAAGAATGTATCTGTTGAAGGCCTGACATCATCAGAGTAGAGTTTAAATGCAACCAGTGAACCTTCTGCCCTGTATTTTTACTGATCCCATATTTCCCATGCTTTACTTCCTTCCCACCTCAACTAAGCTTTATTGATTTTACAATTACTACCCAGAGGTCATTACAGCAAATGAATCTATAACTGAATGATGTAAACTTCATTACTGAATGTAATGTTTTTCCTTACTTCTAGATGCCACCTCTTTCTTCTATTTTACCTGAAGTGCACTACCACCATCTTAAGAAGCTTTTTATTCAAAGAACAGGGTAATAGGGAAGAAAATATAAATGTTTATCAAACTAAAATGTGTGATCTTTTTACATATTTAGTTGTAATGTGCAACCTGCCAAGTACTACTGTCACACAATTTTTAATCCTTTCTGTGGAGTTCACATAAAAGTTGGTTACAAACTCTACTGAAATGACTGAATAATGTGTAGCAACAATATTGCCCAGATTGCACATTTGGTGTATACTGTAGCTAGTCCTCGCTTAATAACCATTCATTTAACGATGGTTCGAAGTTATGACAGCCTCAGAAAAAGTGCTTTACAACCTGTATTCGCACTTATGACCATGGCAAAGCATCGCATTCCCCCCGCGGTCACATGAACAAGATTTGCAACCTTTTTATGATCATTAAGCGAATCACCGCAGTCATTAAGCGAATTCAGGCAAAAAATCTCCATTGGAGAAGCTGGATTCACTTAACGACCATGTGATTCACTTAACGACCATGGTGATTTGCTTAACAGCCATCATAAAAATGGTTGTAAAATTGGATCCGGTCACGTGGTGATTCACTTAACAACTGCCCCCTTAACGACCAATTTTTCAGTCCTTATTGTGGTTGTTAAGTGAGGACTACTGTAGTTTAATTAACAATAATTGCTAGTTTTTAAAAGTATACATCCTCAAATATTTGGCCAATGTGCAGAAATAATGCTTTTATCAAAAGGGGGCCCTCATTTTGAAACTTATTCCATCTGTTTTATTGTAATATACTAGAATTCATGTATTTATGGTGCATTTCTTTTACTATGTGTCTCATGTAAATGGATATAAATATGATTTTTTTAAAAAAAATCTGTGGTACATGGGGTCTTAGTGCAAACACTTGACAATACATTGTCAGCTATACTGTTTGTATCTTTCCATTCCACTATTTTTTACAATTTTGAATTGTAGCAAAGTCAACTGGATATTGGATAGCAAAAAGTTATTAGATGCTTCAACATGTTCCTACTTTTTAAAGAAATATGCCAATATTTAAAGTGAATCCTTGCCTCTGATGATCAAGAGGGAAAAGATTAAAACATGAAACTTGAGCCAAAAATGGACCTATAAAGGCAAAACAGCTCTCTCTCACTCTCTCTCTCTCTCTCTCTCTCTCACACACACACACACACACACACTTGTAGAAAAGCACTGTGACTGCTCTTCTTTCTAAAACCAACATGAATAAAAACGTTGCAAAAGTCAGAACCAATTACAGAAAGCAAGAGACTTTTTCCTCAATGGCTACGAAGAAGCAATTACTGTACCAAGAAGCAGCTAGCTTTGCTAGTATTCTTTTTTTCCCCCAAATTCTTCACATGCTAGCTAAAATTGGCCTAAAACAAAATGATGAAGAGAAATCTGATTTTCAACTTTTCAGTTGTATAACAATACCCTCCATGTCTTCATTATAATAGGGTATTGGACAGCTGCTTGTCTAATGTTAGGCTTTCATTCAAAGTGGCCTTGCTGAGACTTCACAGAAGTCAACTTTATCAGAGGAAATAACTAAAAGACAGAACAGTTATTATATACTGTATAGAAGTTTAGAGGAGAAACTATTACCTGCTGTGGTTTTATTTGGTGGTGTTATTGATGTTTACCCTTTGTTATATTGGAAGTTTCAAAGTAAGAACTATTTAATAATGTAATTTACCTACTCTATTTGCTAATATCTTGCTGCCTGATTGATCTTATTGTAGCTTAAGACCTGTCCTTCAGCAGGCTTATCTGCAAAACATCTGCACGTGCATTTGTTTTACTGCATTTTTAAAATTTTAAACAGATTTCAGTTAACTAAATGGTGACAGATTTTTTTCTCTCCCCCGTTGTCAATAAAATAAAATCAGTGCTCTTTTATGTGTTCTGTCTGTGATAGAGCTGCACACATCATGGTTTCAAGCATAATTTTTAAACATGGTTAAAGGGATGAATATAAGCAAAACATTCTCATGTATTAAGCAATTAAATATGGGTGTACAAAATGTTTCCAATTCAAATAATTTGGAATTTGAGAGACCCCATTTTGAGTTTGAAGCAGTTGTTGTAAGTTCAAAGTGGCTATTACTATCACAGTGGCCTATCTCAATCATGGAGATCAATACATTTCTAAAAAGTTCAAAAGATTTGTTTCATATTTCAAACACAGTGTTTTAAAATTGAATAACTCAATTTAATTCAAAACTATCTGAATTTAAAACATTTTGCACACAGCTAGCAATACCCCTGCAGACTGTACTTTGCCACAAAATCACGGTGTGAACATGCTGCCTTGTGAGTTTCACTTAGTCTAAATTCATTTTCCAAGCATCTTTGAGATTAGTACACATCAACCATCAGTGATAGAAACCTGGCAGTCTAAACTTGATTTTATCAAGTACTTGGAAACGAATGTGAGTGATATTCAGTCTGTGTTGACAAGAGCACATGTAACTAGTGATTCCAGAGAATAATTTAGGAAATAGCAGTGGAATGGACAAAAATCAGTGAAGTTGAGGATCAGCTTATACAGGGCTTACAAGTATATTTCAACTGGAAATAGTTAACTATAGCAAACAGTCCTGTAATTAAAATCAGACTTTTGAAAACTACAGGGGAAAAAAACTCTGGCAAAAAAATCTGTTATGGCATGATGGTGGGCAGATTTAAAATCAGCCAATCTCTTCCTAAAACTACTTGCCAAAATCAAAGCACAATCTCTAATTTGCAGAATTAAAAGAAAGCAATACTGTTATACTTCCAAGTGAAAAAGTAAGTACAGGTAGTCCCCAGGTTAAGAACGCCCAGTTTAAGGATGACCCATAGTTAAGAACAGAGCTTATTGTAGCAAAATTCTAGTTAAATATACAATGATTTGAGTTAATTACACAATACTACTTATATAGTATTATACAATAATACTGTTCCGGCTTACATACAAATTCGACTTAAGGACAGACCTTGGGAACGGAACTTGCTCTTAAAGTGGGGACTACCTGTAGCAAAATGAATTGACCCCTATTTGAATTACTAGTGTTTAACTTAATGACTTTTCATCTCCATCTAGATTTCTGTAAGCTGTGAACATACCTAACTTTGATCAGTTTCAAGCACATTTTATTTTGCTCCTTATATTAACAAACGGTCTGGATCCAAACAAATTAAGTTTATTAATAATGCAGTCCTAATTATGACTATTTGGAAATAAATCATTACATTTAATTAAGCTGACATCCATACAGAAATGGTTATAGTATGACAGCCTTAAGGAACACTTACAGAGTCCTCCGCTTGTTTATAACAACACAGCAATAACATGAAGTTAAGACTACTATGACATACATCAGTTTGGACTCATTCTAGTTATATTGCAAAATGTTTCTTTTCAGTACAGTGCTGTAAAAGAGTGTCTTTCCAGTTGAACATCTTCTGGACAGAAAATACATATGTTTATTTTTAGTTTGTTCTCTGCCTTACCTTTTATAATCCTTCCTTATGGAGGCACAGAAGAGGACACTTATTTTCTAAAGCTGAAGTGGGGAATCCATGACCTACAATATATCAGTCTGACCTGTAGGTCACGCTACACTTCTGTTCCAAGTGTTTTGTGTGTGGCATTTTTTTTCATGCTGGCTCGCTTTTTCCCCCCTCAGAGAACACTACTCAGTTCTCTGCATCGTTAGACTGCTGAGTGAAGAGCATTATTTCTTAGGAAAACATATTGGAGGGGTCTATTTGTTATAGGAAGCCAGACCAGCTTGTCTTTGGATTAAAACTCATCCCCCCTCTGCCCAGAAATAAAGGATTACTGTATTTGCCCACAACTACCTTGTCCAACCCACCTTTGCTTAACACATAAGAAAATTTGGGCTGCTGAAACATTGAAAAAGGCCATTCCTTTTAATCACAGGGTATTCCTTAGGTTGCAATCTAAATTGTACTAGATTGTACTGAATTGTACAATCTAAATAAATCAGGAATTCTTCCCCCCTCCTTTTTTTTTTTTTATCTACTGCAAACTATAATAGCTCTTCTCTTCTGAGCAACATCAGTTCAAAGGGAGGTTAAAAAAAATGAAATCCCTAGTTTCTTTTTGTGCTACTGAAAAAAATGTATATAGTATGCATAATAGTAAAATGTAACACATTTTAGAAATGACTTGGAACTATTGCAAGCAAATTTCCAGGAGGTATTTCTGAACTGCAGCAACAATAAGAATTAAACAGTAAATTCCACTGGAAGCAACTGGACTTACTCCACAATAAGAGAATTAGAATTGGGCTGCAAGAGTTCTCAGTATGTGCTATATTATAGGAGGGAGAAAGGTAGGATGATAGAGAAAAGATTTACCCTAAATTTATTTTCAATGAAGCATTTTTTACTGACTTACATACAAGCAGGTTGAACATGTACCCTCAACTTAATATCACAGTTCTTCCCCAATTTCACAATTCTTTGCAAGCAAATAATTTAGACAATTGATGAACACCATCTGTTTTCTAGCAGCTTTTTAAGAAACATAAGGATAGAGAAAAAGATGTCAGAATGAAAGAAAAAGCTATCTTCATCTCTTCCAAGTACCATAATTATATGAAAGACCCCACCAGATTACTCCTAAAGGAATAATGCACCTGACAACCCTCCCCCCCCCAAAAAAAACCCTTTGGTGACATTTCCTCTCCTTTCACATTTCAAGCTATGCACACGGGTGCAGGTAGGTGTAAGAAATACTTTCAGGTATTATAGCAACAGAACTCAACTGACTCCCCCAGCCGCTCCCCCGCCCCATAATATGAAAGGAGCCTTACCCAAATTCATTATACTGATAATTAAATTATTACACCATAGATAACAAACAACACTGTGGATGCAGGATGATCAAACAGGTACAAAGATTATTCCCCATGACTGCTGAGTGGTTAAAGTCAAAAATGTCTGTTTATAAAAAGGTACACCACTGTTTTAAAATAATTTGGATATTTTTAAAATGCAGCACAATTTTAGAGACCATATCTCAATTTTGTAACACTAGGGGGCAATATTTCTGAGCTTTATGATCCTTTTTTGTTTGCTTTCTAACTGAAAATTATGTGTGGCTACAAATTACTGTTTACTATGAGTATCTGGCCATTCTGAATCTGAGATTTTTTTCTTCCTAAACTCATCGCTTGTGGTATACTACACAGCCAAAGACACTGTAATGCGCTATGAGAATAATCTTGAGAGAGAGGAGAAAGAGCCGTAGCCTAGACAGTGGTCTGATAAGAGAAATCTGAGTCCAAAGCAGGAATGGGTGATAGAAAAAGCATCAAAAAATTGACCCTCTCTAGTTCTCTGGAACATAAGGCAGGGGAGGGGGAAAGCACTTTCAGACTTGCAAGATTCTGTTACTGAAAGCTTATAATAAAGGTAGTATTAAGTATTATATTCTTGGTTCTGGTTTCCTGGTCTGGACTAACTTGAAGGGCTGACATGCAAACCCCGCTCTATTTCTTAAAGGATTCTACCAAGTAGAATCATAGGCCAGATTGCACAATCAATTTTTTTTTAAATCAACTGAGTTGCTTCAGCACTCAGGCAGAACATACTGGAGCAGCCCAGTTCTTCCTGGCTCTTTCTGTTCCCTAGCTTCTCTGCCAGATAACCCAGCTGCCCATGAAAATAGAACCTTATGAGAAAGTTATGTGTAGTCAGGGAAAAAGACAGCAGGAGATAGGAATACAATTTGTCAATAAGGATTATGGGGTTAGCCAGTGGCTGTGACTTTTGTGGAGAATAAAGTAGTTATCTCTACCCACGCAGTCCTCAAGAGTTTCTTCCGAGCTTTACCATAGCCCAGAAACATTTGCATTCACTGTATCCTGTCTTTAACTGCAAATGAAAACTTTACATGGCTGAGGAACAGCCTCAGTTAATTCAGCACCCATTGCCTGAATTACAGGATCTTGCTAATGCCTCAATCATTAACTGCCTTAGCAATAATTTTCTTTACCTTACTACTCAAAGTTTAAATCTGTATGTCTTCTTAAAACTACAACAATTTCTTGTCATCAAAGTTGAGCTACTTAAAAAGCCTCAGTGCAAGCACGGCTGTTTCAAGTAAAACTAGCATTAAGGTCTAAGATTAATTCTCATCCTGGCACTGAAGGAAACAAACTTAATTTTAACAGGATTTATATTATGTATGTCATCTTTTGCACTGTATTTAAGTGTGATATGTATATTACAAATATTTGCTCATGCAATTTTAATTACCATGAAAGATTTTAAACCATCTGAGTAAGTCATTATAAAATTTATCCTGCCAAAAAATTATTAGTTGTTACTGTGATCTAAGATTCAGTAACACATTTACAGAAATAAAATCAACATTTTTGGACTTATATTTCTGGCATAACAAAATGCAGTATTACAGGTCTTCCTTGCATTTTAGTGGTTGTTAAATGTTACTTTAATGTCTTTAGCACTTCTTCTACATGTTTAAATGCAGCAGGATCCTCAATAGTTGGAGTTATCTGGAAAAAAAAAAGTAAGCAAGAGGAGGAAATCAGACTCTTAACATGGCAAATTAATGTGCTTTCTTTTTTGTGAAAATCATATATAATTCAGTATTTTCCCAGTAAAAGACAATGATACTATGATAATCGGAAACTTGCATTTATAGCAAAATGGATAGCTTTTGAATAGGAACTCATCAAACAAAATATTTCCTTCATATAGAAATGGAGATACTATAATGGAATTTCAGGGAAATTATCACCCTTATCTCACTGAATACTCCAAGTTTGTTTAGTTACAATTTGTAATCCTAGTTGCCCATTATAACCTTGCAGAATCAACATATTAAATATTACTCTAATTAAATCCATGTATGTGAATCCTCTAAGCATAACTTTAGGAGTAGACTGTGAAGATTAGGAAACTGCAAACAGCACTACGCATACTACGAATTTTAAGTAAGTTTGTTGCACTAAATACCTTACTATATACTATATTACTAGCAGTTACCTTGTATGGCTTCCCATTCACAAGGGAAGAAAGAGCTGATCGTGGTATCTTGCCAGAACGAGTTTTTGGTATCTGTTTCACAAATACTGCTTTCCGAAATGCTGCCACAGGACCAATATCTTCTCTAACTCGTGTAACAATTTCTTCTAAAAGCTTTTTCTCTTCAATATCAACTCCTGATAGGCACATAAGAGCACAGCTGTCATAAGAGGTCTTATTTCTTTGTATGGGTACAATTTTGTTACTCGCCTGGCTGCCACAGCCAAATCAAGACAACAATCTCAAACAAATCAATTTCACTTCAAAGCTCCAAAGACAGATTCAGCTTTGTGAATGAACAGAGTCTCACCATTTCTCAGGACACACAATGCCAGAGGAACATGACCCTTTAATGAATCCTCTTGGCCAACAACTGCACAGTCCGCCACAGCCATATGGGAGAGGACAGCCTAAGGAAGGGACAGAATAAAAATGCTATGTTAAACAAATATTAAGACTGCGTGTTTATTCCTTATATGACAAGGTGGGTCCAGCAACAGCATCCTGTGGACAGAAAGATGGAACTCTCCATTGACAAGAGGCTTGTGACCAGCACAGCATTCCCATTGTTCAGATGGAACTGACCAACTTTGTCACCTCTTCCTTTGTATACAAACCCCTGAACATCTGCTCTATACAGTTTGGGGTCTCTCAGGAACATGGGAGAAGTAGCCTAGGAAATAGCAGAAGGTTCAAGCTACTAGTGAATGTTCTTTTTACTAGTGGGAGTATTCTGAGCAGAAATTGGCTCAGGGAATCATTTAAAACAGAACAAACGTTCTAGATCCAACTCAATCTGAAAATCCAGTAGTCGTGGTCCATTCCTTAATCTGTATCAATAGAGATCTTTCCATATTACATGGTGGCTCTTTCGAACATTAATGGGAACTCTTTAATATGTAGATTGCCTGAAAAAACTATGCTTGTCAGAAGCTAATGTGCATTCAGCCACTGCATCTCTAGTAATGTATGCTATCTATTCATTATACTGTACTACTGGTTTTCTAAGAGCAGAATTTTAAAATTATGTAATGCTTCAGTTCTGATCTGCATGCACTTGCTGCGAATTTACACCATACTTTATTCAGGTGTGAGTGATTCTCAAAACTTAGATTGATGCCAAATGTAAATGCAGTGGCCTGTTACTGAAATATCACATAGAACATAACATTTGAATCATTACCTTGAATAATAAATAACTGAGAATAAATATTTCAGTCTATACATTCTAGCTGGATATATTTGTTATATATCCAGAAAATGACAGTGTGCATAAACTAGGATAGAATGTATTAACATTTTTTTCACCATCAGCATTGGGTACTTTGGCTTACATTTATTTTGTGGTCTGCCACTGAAGCAATAATATGTATAGTACTCTAGAACAGCAAAATCTACCATTACATCTGTTCATTAATGCCACACTTAAAATAGGACAAGAAAAAAACATGTACTGTTTTTGAAGCAGTAAGCAAAATAATCACTAACTAATATAACTTAATAGCTCTTTATCCTAAAAACTAGATACTAAAAGATACAGCACTACTGAAGAAAGAAAGAAAATGTAGTGTTTTATTTAATAATGCTTGGCTAAGATTAACAGTAAATGCATGCTAATGCTATAACCATGTGTGGTTATAGATTTTGTGGTACGGTAATTCATGTGGTGGTTGGCTCTGATGTGTAAGCAATAGGAGTGTGCAGGAGTCACAACATCTGATTTTTAAAACAGCCTGATTTAACTGAAAATGAATCATAGGCTGCTCATTTCCACTTGGACCTCAACTCTAAGATAAAATTTAGATCATCAAAAGTCCTGAATTCTGTGATTAGCACAGAAAACCATGAAATGTAACTTTTCAGTAATTTCCAAGCATGTCTGTGGGGATGAAGTCTGCCTAATTTTAGTGAAATAGATGCATGGTTTCAAGTTAGATCACTCTCCAAGCTTCAGAAAGATCCTTCAGTTTGAAGCTTTGATCAAATCACTCCATCAAACCAGATTCACAAATTAAAGCAGAGACCTGCTTTGATCCATTCAATCAAAATGCAGATGTAAACCACTCTATAGCCTCGTAAAGCACTTCATACGTTCTATAATGATCCACTGCTTCTGGAATCGCTACAGAAAATATTTGATGCAATATCACTTCTATAGAGGGAGAATGTAGGGGGAAGGGAAGGTGGATTAAGTGACTCTCTGACATTAATATGAGTAACTGACCAATCAGTTTTATCACTTTGTTAAATTCTCTGACAGAGCTCCTTTGGCTGGCAACACAAACATTAGTGGAGTTTCATTTACTTTCCCACTTCTCAGCTTCTTTAATGTGCTAAGCAAGGCCCACAAACCTTAATTTAGCTCTTTCTTGTGTTAATGGAATGATAGGACTTCTGGGCTCTGTCCTGCCAATACTTCTTGCAATGAAAGCTGCAACCAAGTCCTGCTCAGGAAATGCCAAACTTTGCCAATGTGTCCTGCCCAGCCTACACATAGTGCTGAGATCTTTTCTAGGACAACCAAACTGGTCAACCAGCTTTGGCACTCTTTCTGGCACCTCAGAAAGCCAAGTGATCAGAGGCAACAAAACTACACCAGTCCACAATGGTAAGTTACTGAGCTGTCTTCAGTGTCATGCTTTTCTGGGCTACCACACTTGCCATGAGTTTATTTTAAAACAGTTTTAAACATTTTTTATTTTTAATTTGGACTAGAACGTTTTCTGAATTGATTCAATGGAAATTCTCTATAGACTCTTTGCTGAACAATTTGATGGCTGTTGTGCTGACCTTTCCTCATGTTTACTAGTTCATTTTTAAAAAGATGTGAGGAAATATTTCAAAAAAATATTTACAATAAGACTCATTAAACCTTGGCAGATTAATTTCCTTCACAGAGACTAGATTTGCTATTCTTATCCCATTCTGCCTGCCTCTAAGTGAAGTGCCGCAGGCATTTTAAGGCTTCCCCATTATAGCACATGGATGAATCTTTTTCCATTATCAAATTATGAAGTAGCTTGCATGAAAACATACTTTCTTTGCTTGATTTGTCTTAAATTCAAATCAAAGCATGCCTTCTTTAAATACTGAATGACAGATGATATGCTTCACTAAACCCTCACCAGGCCCATCAACAATGCATCCTCTCTACCCTGTTTTTAAAACTGATTTTTTTCCTGCATTCTGATCAATGCTGTCAGGGCACCCCACCATTTATTTTTTCTTCAGTGTTTCTGATAAAGCAGTAGTCTAGAATATTGTCAGAAATTAATATGATGGCTTTCAGTATATAAGAGGAGCAGCCTAACACTGATCAGAGCACTGCTCCTTGTTGCTCCACTCACTCATTAAGTCTTCATGGAAAGAACTTTGCTATGGGAGCTCATCAGGAAACACTTTGCCCCTTGATCTTGAGGCAGATCCCCCCCACCCTTTCTCTGATTTGTTACCATATTTTCCTGGTTGGTTTATCTTTACCTCTTCAATTGCACCTGCTGAAATTCTGTGGCCTGCAACATTTATCACATCATCCACGCGAGACATGACATATAGATAGCCTTCTTCATCCATATACCCTGCATCCATAGTATCATAATAACCCTAGGAAGAAAAGTAGATAAATGAAAAATGCTTCAGAATATTAGACACAATACAGTACTACATATTTGCTCCTTTATTTAAATTAAATAAATCAATGCATTACCAAAGAAGTACCTCATCTGATCTCTAGCATCTATTCTAGATTCCAACCTAGATTTCACGGTACTGTTCATGGAGGTCGACAGAGACACATCACTAGAGTGGCTTCTCCGTAAACCCAATACCTAACATACAGGACCACTGTGCTGTTTACCTTATATGCGATCTTGGTATCAGCACTGTACATTCCAGGGGGAATTGTCTCCCAGTCTGATAAAGACTTTTGGAAGAGGAAGAAAAATATGCATATTTGGAATAATTGAACCTCTTGCATTATACTATTCTAAATATACCTAAATGTGCGTGTGTGTATGTGTGCACATGCATGTGTGAGTTCAGTGGAAGTATTTTTTAACATGTAAAATATTTTAATATAAGATGATATATTTTAGCTAATATTAAACCATTCAGCAAGTTTAAAGATTGAAAATTAAACCTTTCCATAAAGCTAAGAAAAAGTTTCAAGATTCAAAAGCCAAACAGGAAATGTTCTTAGAATGAGTAAAAGGGAGGCAAGGACGGCCACTGAACAAAAATAAAGGGAAAATATACAGCATTTCATTTTTAAATAAATAGTTAATGTATATTATTATATATTTAATCACTTCTTACCGGAAATTTTTGGAAATATAATTCTTTATAAAGCTCTTCATTTTTCCAAAGACCCAAAAAAGCTCCTGGTGGTAAAGGCAACCTGTTGTATTTTTTTTAAAAAAAGGGGGGGAAATATATATATGCATGATACATTAATACAAAAAAATCAAGAATAATGAAAACATGTTCTTCAAGACTCACACTGTTCAGCTTAAACACAGAACACAGAGCAGTATTCCAAAAGCCAGGAGATCACACAGATTTCTCCCTCCAAGTCAGACCAAGAGAATAGGTTTCAGAGAAGGATATCCTATATTTCATTCTACCTCTCACCATCACCACCCCAGCAGGCTCCGAGGCTGCCTTCCTGCCCACTTTGGGCAGAAAACAAAATTGAATCAAACCTTGCTGTAGGCTATGAGAAGGGTTTGGGAGATTTTTTTAAGCCAATCACAAAGTGCAGTGCTTCATCCAGTCCCACTGGTCTTGCGGTTTTGATGGTGTACTCCGACAAAACAATTACGCTCCCCAAGCCAAAAAACATCAGAGCTGAATGTAATTCAGGACATAGCAATACAAAATGGAAAGAACTTAACTGAAATTATAATGCATTATGGTTGTCTTTTTAAATATTTTCATTTGTTCTATTTTATATATAACAAACACACCTGATTTTGGGGTAAAAATACATTCTGAAGTTGTTTGTCCACATGGTAAGATATGAAAACATTTGCCCTGAATGCTTCCTTCATGCAATCCAAACAAGCAAAAGTACAGTATGGGATTTCACTGCATGCAAGGAAGCCAACAAGCCATCATAATCTATGGTTTCAAAACCAAACAGGCTCTTCCACTTTTTTGAAAATCTGGAGTGTGGCCTATAGAACAGCCAGCTACATTGTTCAATAGCTGTCAGTCCTCACAATTAGAGAACCACACAAATCCCAATCATATTCACCAAAATAAACCACACTTTTGGGGGGGGGAGTTATCTCAGTCCAATATATGTATATATACATGATGGCAGCCACCAATGGAAATGAGCTCAGAAGATAAACAAAATTCAGCTCTTTAATGAACAATGAAACATGCTTATTTACCATTTCTAACATGTAAGGATTTTCCATAGCTAAATATATTCAGTAACTTTTCTTCAGGTTAGATTTCCCTAGCCTTCAATCAAACACTCAGAGTCAGAATAGATACTATACAGCAGATTTCCTCTGCTTCAAATTGTTCTTGCTGCATCACATTTCTAGGGTAACTCAGATGTTTCAGGCGATATTTTCTAAAGATTCTTCTGGTCATACTTTAGACGCTTGGCTCTGTTGCCAGTTTAAAACTTTCCATCTTCCGTTTTTTCCAGTCAATAGCTCCAATCTTCAAGTAATTTTCCCAGCATATTTTTCTTGGACTAGAAAACTTACTTCTTTCTCAACATTGAGCACAGGAACCTCCAGCTATCTTCTTTATTCCTCTTCTAACTGACCACTGTTAACTTGATTTCTCCTTCCCACTGCAACTCTAAGGCAACCACAACAGTCTTATCCTTAAGACACAGTATTCATCTTGAGCCATTTCACACAAACAATTATCCTTTATATAGTGGTTAAGAGAAGAGAAACAATCCAAAGATGGTTAGTAGCAGTGATTTTCATTCTCACACTTTGTCAAGAATTATTATCATTTAGAATATAACAATTCAATTTATGATTACAACACCATCACATTAATTACAAAGTGACTTAGAAACTCATTTGAGTTTTTCCAAATAATTCATCAATGTTCCCCAAGAGTTTCCCCCATTATCAGTATTATGATTTCATGATTTGTTAAAAATAAGCTTCTCAAAAAGCCCTTTCAAGAAACAATAAAAGGGTACTCTCAATGACATTGCAAGTTGGATGGAAAGATTAACAAATCAGGTGTTTATTCCCACCTGTACCCCCCCCAAAAAAGACACATTTGAGCTCATGGTACAATCTATGTTAAAATCTAATTCATTACCCAGGCAGAAAGACCATCCACATTACCATGCATTACAGCAACAGGAAACGATTCATACTTTAAACCTCTAAGAGTAAATGTTGCCCACTGTGAAGTGTTATGTAAGTAAATTGATCTAATTTTACAACTCTTGGACCACGGCCCCATGGTTTCTTATTCTATGTACTATTTTCTTCTTTGCTTCTCTCTCTCTGTTTGTCTAGTCAATATTTTCTCTTTAAGATCACTAGAGCTCTCTGTTCCTTTAATCTTTAAGCCATTCTCAGGTGGAAGTCCTTCTCTCATAACTGTCTTCTTTTTCTTCCTACTTAATATCACTTCTTATTCTATCCCATTCTTGGAGATTATATGAAGTTCCAGTCTTAACCCAACTTACGTCTACTGTAGTCCAGTATTTTGTGAACATTTACTTGCAAGTAGCCTTAGCAATTCAAGTGTTTATTCTAGGACATCATGTTCTCAAATGAACAGCAGCCATGGGCTTCATCACCTCAGTCTTTGCCTGTTACAAATTGTATTACTCATATCCTTATGCTGTAAATTGTTTCTTGTAGCTGAAGAAAAAGACACCTTAAACAGAATGATGGAACTTTAAAATGTTAATATTTCTGCTACATATTATAAAGAATTGCTGTGGAGGATGCCAAACCTATACTAAACCTTAACTTCTAACTTCCGTTTAGCAAATTCAGTAGTTTTGTGAATATAATTTTGTATATTTTTATACCATTTCAATACACACATTTAAAAAAGAAAACATTAGAAAATTAAAGCTACCTTGTATGCTTTATTGTAATATATGACTGATAACAAGTTGTGCTTTTGATTTATTTAACTATCCAAAAAGTCCTTGTTAGAGAAGGAAGGGCAATTCCCACTGGTAGCCCTTGATGATTTCCTAGAACTTTTTCCATTTCTGTCCTGCTTTCAGTTTAACTATAAAGTAGGGCTCTCACAGCTAAGAACACAAACATATTCATATGAATTCCAAAAG
This sequence comes from Python bivittatus, assembly GCF_059951505.1. Taxonomy (NCBI): domain Eukaryota; kingdom Metazoa; phylum Chordata; class Lepidosauria; order Squamata; family Pythonidae; genus Python; species Python bivittatus. Next base: position 25,193,857 of record NW_028277058.1, on the reverse strand, counting down.
TTGATATGTAGCACAGCAACATAACAGGTGTTAGATGAATTCCATCTGGTGGCTTGCAACAGATACGCATAAATAAATGGAAAATATAAGAATTTGTGAGGGTATTTTAAAGTAGTTTATCTGGAATTGGTACATAACATCTGCTGAAAGTCAAATAAAGATCCACAGATTTTTCAGTGAAGTTCAGTGAATGTTTCTTATTCTATCTTGGGTCTATTCACCAAATATTTGTGGCTCATCATTGTTAACTTTTCCATGGCATTTAATAAATGAGCTAGTTTGATTATTGTGGCATAAATACAGTAACCTTTGCATATATTAAAAGTATGAAAACTAACATCAAGCAAGTGCACATTCTTCTGACTGGCTTGTGAACTGTTCAGTATATCGATCAAAATGCACTCTCAAATAAATTATGGCTTCTGGATCTATCTTGCTCACAATATACTCTATACTACTTCTTACAAGTACTGTATTATCTTTAAAAATAATACAATTTAATATAATTACTGGTTGTGTTTAACAAACAACTGTAAGACCTAAATATATTTTGCATGTACAGATATAGATATAGATATAGATAGATATAGATATATTCCAGTCAAAATAAGTAATCAAAATATTTTGCATGTTGTGATTAGGAGAAAATCACATTCTCCACCACTGGGAAATGAAATGCTATTATGAAGGTATGAATTTTTCTTATTAATTAACTAAGGTATGTACATATACTACCACTTGATGTAATGATGTCCATGTTTTATATACACTAGTCAAAAAAAATAACATGCAAAGCAGCCATAAATGCTGAGTTTGCAACTTAGGGTTCACCCATTACATTCTACAAAATACTGCAGAATTTTCAGAATATTGTAATGGAAATGCATAAAAAAGGAAAAATGATAGAATGTATCAACTCATGCAGAAATCTAAGAAAGAATAACTGCTTTAATTAGGAGAGAAGCTGTGCTTTCAGGAAGTCCAAAGCACTTCTTAATAACTCTGAAGAATGTGCAGCTCTATAAAAAAATAATCAGCTCCAGCAGTACCTGTAAATCAGCCAAAAAATTCCAAATGACATATTATACACAGCAGAGGTTTAGTGAAATCATAATCAGAAGCAGCAGAAACTGAAAACAGTGGAATGCAGAAAAGAAAACAAGAAGTCCAATCAATGGTTCAACTGTGCACAAGATGTATGGATGGTTAAAACCTTCTAGATTAGAAGATTCTCATCTGCTACACAGAACATAGCATGGTAATACAAAACAGGATTGTGTATTTGTTAGGAAAATAACTGAGGGAGATGACAAATTAGAATTAGAATTAGACAAATTAGAATTAGAAACTAGATTCTCTCCAGGACTTTAAGTCTAATATTTTACTGAGTCTGTGATATCCCTTCACTCATTTTACAAGAGATGTGCAGAACTCAGTGATACAGGATTAGGTCCAAAATAATCCCTTCCCTCTGATTTGATCTGATAGATTCCCAAATGACTCTGGGCAGCTTACATAGGTAAAAAGGAAGAAAACAGATCATGGCAAACAAAGTCAGGACCATGCTGCTCTTGAGGGAGGTGCTTTCTGGAAACAAATCTCCTGAACTGGAAGCAGTTCAAGGTGTCTCAGAGCTTGTTCAGCCTCAAAATACATCTGTTTTCTTCAGAATGCTATATCTGGGACACCATGAACCTCTTTTGGTTCATAAGATTTAATTCTGGAAACTGCCCAACTGTCCCCCAGAATGGCAATGTCCAGAGATTCAGCATAGCCCTGGGGGGCAACAGAACATTCCAGAGTTCTCTGGGACATTCCATTCCTGTATTCATCAGTTATGCACATCCCTACATGTTACACATGAATGGGACCCATTTGTTAAAAATTGTAATAGAACATATCACTGGCAGCAATCAAGGGTTTTCCTGGCTGCTCCAAGTTAAATGTGTTGAGCAATGAAATATAATTTTCTATATGAAATTCCAGTGTTACAAAATTTTAAAAGATCTCTCTAAAAAGGCTAGGGTCAGCACTTTAAGACTGAGACAATAAGAGGCCTAAACACACCATTATCTGAAGGCAAGCACATCACTTATTCATTCCAAAGGTGGAATGGGGAGAAAAAGCAGACACCTGAGGAACAAGGAAATCAGCCAAGAAAGTTGCATAAGATGAACTTTCAAAGTTCTTTCCTCCAGCAACTAGCAAACTATAACAGAGTCGGAAACAAAGCCTCAGCAGAGGATTCTTTCTCCAGGCACACCCTACCCCTTTCTCTCAGACTGGCACTGCATTGTGCGCTGAGGGAATAAGAATGAATGAAAAGAGAGAGAGAGGAGTATGGGCAGGAGTGCATCTGAGAGTATGGGCATCTATCTTGTTAAATCACGAAAGCTTTATCGTTGCTGAAATTCAGTATACTTGCTACTCACTGCACACATTTTAGCTGCCTCTAAATTGAAATCTGAGAATGCTAAAAAGGAGAATTAGGGATAGATACCCCACTGTGTGCAAGTGTGTGTATGTTCTCTGCATAAAATCTCACTGCCTACCCAAGCTGTGCTTCTGGCAAATGCAAGACACTCATTCCAATCTGCTAAGTGAGTTGTATGTTCCACAACATAGCAAGTAGAAAAAGCCAGTGACACATGCCTACTATACTGTAGATGTGAATGGCTGTCCATACGTGGGATAAATATACAAGGGTGATTAAGATTTTTAAGGAAAAATTTGTAACACTAGTTCCTACATAGGCCTATATATGTCCGTTGCATGATCACGGCAGGGCCAGGGATGTAGCCCCACTTCCTTTTAATCATGTGGAGCTGTTTCTGTGCAATTATCAAGATATCAAATTATACAATTCATAACTAAATATTGGAAAAAAACATAATTATGCCCCAAAGAAACAGGTTGAGCTAGCTTATATATAACGTGCTTCACAGAAAACTGTAAGCCCTATTGACTACACTTAATGCATTGTTCATAAGTAAGCAGGAAGGGATTCTGGCCTACAATACTTAAAAGTAATGAAACAAAATATTTTATATGCTAGCTTTAAGCATCTATCTTTAAATCAACACTTAATAGCCTAGATTTTATGATCAGAGGCTACATTTACCTCTAATAATTAATGTTTTTCAGAGTACAGTTCTATCTTTGAGTATATAGGCTTTCTATTTCAATTATGGGGTTTTTTTTCCTTAAATGGAGGTTGTCTTTTCTTGGCAAACAGACATGAACATTGCATCAGATCAACATTACAATATCCTATCAGCAGACCTGATATTGATTAGGGTTAGGGTTAGGGTTATTGATTATTCTTCAACTGTCCACTCTGGATACATTCTCATTCCCTCCATCTTATTATGCTGCTTAGTTGTAAATGTCTGGGAAGTCATGGATTGCTTACTTCACCACAATGTTTCCTAAAGTCTTCACTTTTGCAGGTTGCTTGTTGTCATCCAGAATCTTAACTAAAACAAAAAGGCATCACAAGAAGTCACAAATACAAGGATAATACTTTCCATTTAAATTAAAATAGAAATATTTCAAGGTTAACCAATTTCAGAAAGTTAAATGGAATGAAAGGTGTTGTTTGTTTGTTTCCAAAATTTACAGTCCTGAGTATCTTATATGTAATGAAAGATGAAGAGGAGGTGGAAATGGACAAGATGATATCTATTCCTGGGTTAATAAACATGGGTCATTTGCCATAGTTATGTATGAATTTCTCTTTGCTTCATCATTACTGTTCATGTTATTCAAATAGGAAAAGGGAATATATAATTTTTAAAAGCATTTTCCTCCATCCATCTTTTATATAAACACAGTTAACTATTTTTCAGTTAACTGAATACATCTTATTCATGTCCAAGTGAAACAGCCTGCATTACATTTCAGAATTTTAGCTTTAATTATATTTCAAGAGAAGATATGTCTTGGGGTTTAAAGTGAAACCACAATACTAAATTATGAAACTCCTGTTCAACATCCTTAATTTTGATTGCACATGTTCTATTCTTTCTTTACTTGTCATTCAAAGTAGCAGCAGCTAGTGTCTTTTCATGTCTGGTTCATAAAAGATAGTCTTCCTGATAAAGTAGTTGAACTCTAGCTAAGTTCAACAGAGATTTTCTGAATCATGAAACATATTTATGGAGGCTACCACATGGATACACTGTGAATATGCAAATACCAGCTCAGAGGCTTCTCCATATTAAGATTTCTTGCATGTGTTAGTGCAGATACTACAATAGGCATACAGAAATCCAACAACTATAAAGTATCCTGTTCAGAATATGTCAAGAACACCCATGGAATGCACAGCAGTTGCCACGATTTCATTATAACCAACAAGATCCATTCTCTCAGACAGATCCCCAAGAGGTATCTGAAACTCTGGTCTAACTTGCTATAACGTTTTCCTGGCCCACAAGCAGTTTAATCTCTGTGTGGCAGTTTGTGTATAGATTAAATGTTTGACTTTCATTCATTCTGGCCCATACAATTCAATGCATAAGTGATTCTCTTGGGCATTTGTGCTACAGAACAGAAAGCCACATATGGTGACCTATAGGGGTTGAGATATTCTAAAGACGTCCAAGCAAAAAATGAAGTAATAACAGTCCACATTACAGTGTTGTGCCTTTTTGTCAGAGTGAATACAGGTTACTGCAGCTTTAGGAAACAATTGATCCATGCTACAATCCATAAATATATTCTATGAAGACATATTTGGCAGGGTTTCTTTCAACTTTGAGATATTGCTACAGAACAGGAATGCTGAATTAGTTTAAAAAAAGATCAAAGTTTGGTTGGTTCTGAATTGTCAAAACAGCAACACTTAAGCTTTAAAGATTGTTTACTTGTTCCTTTTTGTCAGGAACTGAGTGGTTAAAAAGAAAGAAACACACACATACACAACACACATTATATTTTAGAAGCATCTACTTTGCAAATTTACCATTGTATCCTGGTACCAATTTTCCTGTCTGTCCTGGAGGAGGTGTTAAAGAGTTTCCTAAGCCAATGCAGGAAGCTGTTATCGGAGAACCTGTTTCTGTAAAAAAAAAAGGGGGGGGGAAATGCTTTTTAAAAGTTTTTGTAACATTATAGAGTTATTTTTATGCGTAAACTAATGGACTTTGAGGTTCACATTAAAAAAAAACTTTAAAATTATTATTATGTGCAATACAACAGGAATACAATTTAACTTACTTAAAGGAACCAATGTAGCACACTTGTTAAAGTGTTGAACTGGCACTGAAGAAACTCAGGTTCAAGTCCCTACTAGAGGATAGAGCTCACTGGTGATGTACAGCCAGTCATTACCTCTCAGCCTAGCTTACTTCACTGAGTATTTCTGGAGATAAAATGAACTGAAGAACACCCAGTCCAGCCCCTTATATGATACTGCTTCTCATGCTAGAATCAGTACAGAAAAGCATGCAAATCCTGTTACCAAATTCACATGGTTTTCAAAGATGACTTCAGTGTATACAATAGTTTTACAATTATTTGTAAATAACCATTCCATTCATGCCTAACCAGAGGCACACCTTCTTAAGCATGTAGGACTTGTTTCCAAATAAGTGTACATATGTGTACAACATAAGTCTTCTACAATAAGGGGTATATCGAGATCATCACAGCAAGGAGACCATACAGAGGAGGAGGGAAAATACAGTGAAAAAAAAATCTTTTCAATTTCCAGAGTTGCTAAGGCCACAGCATTAAGTGGCAAAGGAATGTGTTAGAGAAGTGAGGGATAGTCTTGAAAAAGGCACCTCATGATCAAAAGGGGAAAAAAATGAATAAATGGCAGAAAACTATCTTATATAATGTCAAATCAATCTACTATTCTGGACACTGACCGGCAGCCACTATCCAGAGTTTAAGGCCAGAGTATGATTCTGGGACCTTATGATCCACGTGTACATCACCAGTGTGTTGCTCAGTCTTTTGTTACTACTTTGTTTTTGTCATTTATCTCTGCCATTTCTCTCTGATCTTAATGCACCATCTCAGCTGTTTTAAAGACTTCTCCCTTTTTTGGCAGCTCTGTATCAGTCTTTCCTTCTCCTGTGAAAGCTCTGTCCTATGAAAAGCTAAACTTCCTTCTATTCCCAACATGTTATCATTAAAACAAAACAGAGAGTTAGAGAGAACAGAAAGTTTGAGCTCTTCTCCTACAATCTACATGGATGTGAGTCTGCATGACCAGCCAGCATCAAAGCCATGTGTCTGCAGGCTTATCATAATGTAATTAGGAGCCATCTATTTAAAAGAATAAAATGATACCTTGGAGGCACAAGAACATATCAACAGGTGTAATATCATTAGGAAAAAAAATTTCAAAGCTGCAGAGAGGTCAAATTATAAAATATACAAGTGGTAAATAGATCCCTCTATTATAAAATGGAGGAACAGGCAAGGGTAGGGTTCTATGGATATATGAAGGTATACATCCCACAAATCTATAGACTTGAGCCACATCCCCTTCCACAAGATGGAAGAAATAAAACACTCAGTATCATCCTGAAATGGGTGAATCATAAAAAAATAAAAAAAAAAGAGTTGGGAGATTTAAGGCCTAAGATAGGTCTGAGCCCACCATCCATTTTAGGCATGGTATTTAGGTAATAAGGCAGGAACACAATTCCCTAGAGAAACACTCCTAATTATCCCCTTTTATTGACAAAGGTAAACTTCCTGGGATAAGTCTGGATATGCCTTAGAAGCAACAAGTGGTTTGATGTGGAGTTAGCCCAAAGCACAATACAGTAAACCTGCAAATTAATGAACAGAGCCAAAGATTTTAAAAAATTATATATCTTGAAAGTGAGCCAGGCGATCCCTGCACTGCTGTTTTTCTTTGTTTTTTATTTATTTGATTTGTATCCTGCCTTTATTCTGATCAGCTCAGGGTAATGTACATACCTAATTCTCATCCTCTTATTTTCTCCACAACAGCTACCTCATGAGATGGATTGGGTTGATAGAGAGTGATTGGCCCAAAATCACCCAGCCACCTGGAGGAATATCAAAGGTCAAAGATACCACTTGGAGTATTGAGGCTGGCGTCTATGCATTATGCTGGGCACACAGAGAGTTCTAAACTCTGAACATACCTGCCATAATATAGTATTCTCTTTGTGTTAAAAAAAAAACTGGCAGCCTGTGTTTAAGGTGCAAATTCTGTTTACAGAGTTTTAATCTATTTATTTTATCTAAATCCTGCCCGTTCAGGATTGTTTATGTTGGGGAAATCTAGCATATAGTTTACTAATTATTGACAATAATCTAGCATATAGCTTTCTAATTACTGACAATAAACTGATGGGACGGTAGTTAGCAGCATTCTGCCTATCAATTTCCTTGTATGTTGGAACAGTGATATAATTAAGCCATTCTTTAGGAAATGACAGAGCATTGTTAATAGCAATAAACAGAGGGGCTAGTATGGAAGCCCACCAATCAGGATTTATTTTCAATCATTTTGGCAAAATCATATCTTTACTGGAGCTTTGTCATTTTTCAACTGAGAAACTAGTTTTTATTTCTGATTGTGAAACTGAGAGCTAATTGGGAAAGGCACTGAATAATGAAGGGCCGAGTGAGTCACCACCAAGTGGAGCATCAATTAAACACAAAGATATCTGATCCAACACTAAAGAAATTAGGTTACTGGCACTGAAACTAGGTTTAACAGAAGGATGAAAGAGTAGATGCCAGAATAGATGATCAAATTTATCACTGCTTGTTGGAGCCATGCTATATATTAGGTCTGTGTTTCCAGTTTTATTTTGGCAACGAACCCAGATTTGGAGGAAGGCAGTAGAGGCTTAACTGTCAGATTACTGAAGACCCAATTAGGATAAATTTCAAAGGATGCCAAATAATTGCTCGTTCTAATTAACATATATGAAATTGTAGAAGAATTAAACTTAAGTAAAATCATACAAACATCCCTTGAACTAGGAAGCCATTCCGTGGCTACTAAACCTACCTGAGAAACTGGACTACATAGCAGCAAACTCAAGGAAAGAATGGCTTTTTAATAGAAATCCCATTTGTATATATAACATTATTCTGAGGTGCAGAGGTGATTCTAGGGGATTCCTCCACCTGTTGCAATTCCTTTTGGGAAATACTTTAGAAGGCAGAAAAGCATGTCTAATTTCTCCTTAATGGTTTTTACATTTAGGTATATTACGGAAACAGTATCAGCCATTAAAAGACATTGATTTTCCAGCAAGTCTGTTTGAGAAGGATTTGTTAAGAGGAGACTAGATAACTCATTATTTTTTGAATGATTTGTCTGCTGATTTATAGAGGAGTACTTCTGTAGAGGGAGAACGGTAGACATATACTGGTTGTTTGTAGTTACTGCCTCTGTTCTAGCTCTACTTGTGAGGCAAGTTGAGGCTCGAATTGAAACTTCTGTACTTTCTGGTGTAGAGTCAGATCCATGAGCCAGGACATGAATCCTAAAATTGTGTATTGCATATTCAGAGTTCATTCAAAACCTCTTCTTCTTTTTCCCCATTAGAGATATAAATAAAAAGAAACTATCTAAAAATATCTTAAAAAGGAAGAAAGCTACTAAATTAGTCTAACTAGGTTAAAATTAGATTTAAAACCAGATAAAAATTAAAACAAAATTCTAATTAAAAGGACATAGGGGAAACAGAGAAAAGGAGTCTTATCACACTTCCCTGCTATCATGGGCAAAAATCAGTTTAAACAGGCAGCACTTCAGTATCAGAATGATTTTTTTTAATAATAATTTTATCAAACTTTACAATTAAAAAGAACTAATACAAACTAAAAAAAAATAATATTAAATAGAAAGTACAGAAAAGGAAAAAATAGAAAAATAGAAAAGAAAGAATACAAATATAGTAAAGAAAAAGAAAATACATAAAGAAATGACTTCCCGCTTCATAACAAGTATAAACAATTTTAGTAACTTATCATCTTCTGTTAAAATACAACAAATTATCTCTTCTTTCCATATCTCATCTCTTATCTTAAAAATAAATCTTTAAAGCCTCATTCAGTCCTGGTCAGCAAAAGTCCATTAAGGGTTACCAGAGATAACAACATATCTATTTTAACCTTGATCAAATAAACCAACCTTATATTCCTTTCTTTTACTTTTAACAATCTTCATCTTTAATCCCTTCAAATACTGTCCCAAACTTGATTTCTGTTCATTTTTTCTTTGTCCTGTCTCACAAGATCCTTAAAAACTTTAACAAGACTCTTTTGTAAATATACAAAAGTTATCCAGATCACTCTTTTGGTTCATTATTTGTATATCCCTTTTAATTATTAAAACATCAGCTGGTTTCATTTTCCCACAGGAAGGATTCTTATAATTTCAAAATCTTATTTCAAATCCATCTGGACCCTTAGTCCATTCATAACTTTCCAAAATCAACATCTGAATTACCCTTTTGCTGCTTATTCTAAAAGAAAAGATTTTTTTTTTTTACAAAAAAAAAAATCCTTAAACTTGTATTTAAAACTTCTTTCACTAAGGATTGAAGGAGACTCACCTGGTGCTCTAAAACTTGCCATTGAGAAGGTTCCTAATAGTTAAAAAGCAGTTAAGAAGCAATTTCCAAAAGTGATTAAGAAATGAGGCCCAGCTGAACTTTCCATATAGGCTACATAATGGCTGTGAGCTTCGTTGAAATCCTTTGACTCCCAGCCACTCGACTCACAAGTCAACCACAAAGAAACTGTGGTTCCTGCAGTCTACTCATGAGGAGCAGCTATCCGGGGTACATGTGGGCAATCTCATGATCTCTCCTTCTTCCGGAGAGATTTCACTGGCCAGAATTCACCATCTGGCCATCAATCTCTGCTGCAGTGACATCCCCCGCTCCTTCAGGGATGTCTAGTTCACCATGAATCCTCACCAGAAGTCCCAGTATCAGAACCACTTTGTTACTGAATGGTTCCTTATGAATGTATTTATCCAGTAGGAGAGAACGTGTTTTCAATGCCATCTTAAGATCTGCTACTTTAATATATAAAATCAATGATGGGAAATTCTCATCATTGTTTAAATGAGGCTTTTTGTAAAGTAAAGCTATTTGTGAAATTAGAGTGGGAACAGAAAGGTTACGGGGAGGGAAGAGGAGGAGGAAAAAAGAAGAGGAAAAAAAAAAGTTGCTGTGATTTATACCCACTCTGGCTTCATCTACCACTACTATGTAACCATGAACAAACATGACCCTCAAATGGAAAATGTTTCTCATCCTTTACCTAAATGCTTTGAATGATGGCAGAAACAGATCCAGAAACAGGTTAACTCAATTCACATGTGCTGCCAGATATATCCCAGCAGAAATAACGCAGATGAAAGCAGTTTTTAAGATACTACTTCAAATAAGATTAATTCTACTTCAATAAAAACTTATACCTCCATGAAGACAGGAACAGAGGCACATCTACACAATTTCCTAACTTCATCTACCATTCTTGCAAGATATGTCAGCATGACACAGCCTTCCTTTCATCCCTTGCCCACTGCCAAGGTCAACTGGCAAGTTTTTCTAATCTGATAGAGAAGCAATGTTTTCCATCTTCTCTTAACACAAGCCTTGCTATTTCCATGATGTGTGATGGCAGGGCCTGGAATGTACCCTGCTCCTATCAATTGCTTTTGGCTGCAGCAGGCAAACCTGTTACCACGGTAGCCAACTTTTCTCCATGGCCTTTTTGTTTTCTCCTACTGGACTGACATGGTGCCAAAAGAGGAAAAGGAGCACCAACATCACTAGAGAAAATTATAGCCCAAGCCTTCTGAGTGCTTGGTATGGCTATTGCTAGAAAAGTAGGTCAGGGCCTCTCTAAATACTTCGAGAGTAATACTTAGAGAGGCACTGCTCTACCTACATTAGTAACAGCAACAATAAGACCACCAAAGAACAAAGCAGGCTTGGACCTTTCTAAAGCAAACTGTGAAGGTTTCACTACAACTATCTGTCAAAATTTGCCTCCTCCCCTAGCACCAGCCCATTTTAATGGCAGTGACTAATGAATGTTTTGGGAAATCCACCAGTAGCTGAACTTTAATCTGTCCTGCAGTAAACTCCACAATCACTCACTGGCCTTGTTATCAAGGCAGAGTAGAGACCAACTGTGTAGGCAGAGCAAATTTAAGCTGGCATATCTTTGTGCAGCCTCAGCCTGGAGCAAACCATGTTAAATCAACTGTCTGAAAGTAGGGCAAACGAAGACGAAACAAGCCATAAAAGAAATGTATAAAAAGGTAGAGTCCAATCAGAAGCAAACAGATCCTAGATCCAGTTCTTTCCCAAAATATGTAGAAGTAACCAAGGTAGTCCTTAGCCTCTGAGGTAAAGAGGGAAATGAGGCATACTGAAAATCATTCTATTGGATTAAGCCTGAGAACAAAACTCCAGGCTTAGAACATTCTTCAGCACATGAGCTACAAAGCAGGGATGCTCAGCATCTTCCCAGAATTTGGGGTGCAGTGTCCAAGCATACTGAAGATCACCTGAGAGTGTACAGATGAAACATTTTGGATTTAAGCTGCCATGCTATATTAATTAAAATATGAATGACTTTGATAGAGAAAATGACACACAGTTGTCTGGACACACAGACAACTGAATTTGTTATACTATAAGATAATGTAGTCAAGGAAAAAAAAATGAGTTCAAATATTGCAGAACAGCCAAACTAGTTATATAGTACCTATTATTATGATCCTGCCATAGGTAAACTAACCATATGCTTAATTTTCTCAAGTTAATTAAATTATATTGGGACCTTACAATGTTAAACTTTGGCTCAATATTGCACATTTCTTTCATTATTAAGCTTTAAGAAAGCATTACAGGAGACAGTTGCAAAAAATAAACAGACTGAATCACTTTTAAAAAGTACTATCATTCATTCTTCCAAGTAGATGACTTCTTGTATTGGCTCTGCAGAAGACTGGTGAATAGTTAGTGGTGTGGACAAGTTTTTCCCTTTGAAAATACAAGATATGTCATGCAGAAAGGGTTATTTAGCCAGCCAAGGACTTTATATGTAACTTGGCAAGCTTTGCATTACAAATTCCTCTACACAGGAACTCAGAAGTCATTCAGCATATTTTGCAGATTCCATTATTGTTAATCACTCTTGTTTTACCCCATATTTGTATCCTTGCTTGTAACTATTATGATAAAAGAGGACAGAGCCAGCTCCCTAATCTAACAGCTGCCAAGGAACAATAACTGCCTAAGAACAATGTTCTCATAAGCAAAGGTCACTCACCGGGGTTCGCAAGAGATATATCATTAAGCAACCTGCAGGTGCTCTCTGCTAGGCACCTGGTCTTCCTTAAAAACATTCTTGGCAGAGATTCCACTATCTAAAGCAGGGTTTTTCAACCTTGGCTACTTTAAGATGTGTGGACTTCAACTCCCAGAATTCCCCAACCAGCATGGCTGGCTGGGTAATTCTGGGAGTTGAAGTCCACACATCTTAAAGTTGCTAATGTTGAGAAAGGCTGATCTGAAGTTATGATCAAGTCCCTGATAAGAGGTGCTACCAAGCCATCTCCAAGTATTACTGTCTATACTTCCTGTCTCTTAAGAAAACTATTGAAAGGTGGCAAAGGCCCCTAAACAGTTTGAACCTCAACATACACCCAAAGTCCCAGGAAGGTGCTGTGCAACTGCCAGCTCCAAAAGATCAATCCACTGCCATTCTTGGGGTTCCTGGCATGCTGAAGGGATGTGGATTGTTAAATCTTTCTCTGTTAACATTCTTATATTTATTCAATAAAATCCTTTTTGGCATTTCACTCCAGTTTGAGCCTACTGAATCCTAAAGAACTTACTGGCTCCCGACTGGCCACCGGATTGCAAACACGTTACTTTAGGAATCTTGTGGCTAATACATATGTGAAGATTTCTTGCAAAAAGACACAATGTTCTGAACAGAGAAAATGCTTTTTAAAGCTACAATATATAATAAGCAACAAACTTGATCTGCCACATGGACACAGATTTCAGACTCTGTGTGTGTGTGTGTAATTAATTGTCCAATATATGTAGTTTCAGTGATTAAAAACACTCAAGTTTCATTCCTTGTATTAAAATAATTCCCAGTAGGAAAACACTTGCCCATCTCCACATAACATAATCCCTGAGCATGTGTGCAGTTACATGGGTTAGGGCCAGCAGTGCTCTTTAGAGCCAAAAAAAAAAAAAAAAGCTGTGTGCTTGGAAGTTAATATCCAGCAGAAGTCCCTAAACTGAATGAAACATATGAAACTGTAGCAGAGGAAGGGTAAACCAAAGGAACATCTGTTACCTAGATTACTGAATCTGTTCTTAATGGTAGCTAATCTAGAAGAATATTGCAGAACACCAGTTTTAAGAATCTGTCATCATATTTCTATTAATTAAACTAGACAAATCTATATCCATAAGAATAATGGCAAACAAGGTATTTCATCTTGCTTTCCACCCTATTGCCAACCATAAAATGTGGATAAACCTTCATACAGTGAGGGACATCATCTGAACTATGTACTTCTTAAAATTCAGAAAGCTGAAATGATCATTTTACTTATTTTGTTTCTCCTTTTGAAAGAGAAACTTTTCTTTCACAGCACATCCTCAGGAGGGAGAAGAAAGCACAAGGATCTTGATTGCAGCTGTACTTTGGAAAGGAGAAGATAAACACGCAGAACCTGTTAAGGCAGAGTGGCGGAAACAACTGGAAGACTACTACCAGTATTCCTTACTGCAGTATGTATCAGCATATCACAGTATTTTAATAAAAATCATGATTTTTTTTCCCTAGTTTGTACAGAATCAAAGCATCTTATTCATTTCCACTGCTAAGGTACTTACAACTGATGTTCAGTTGACAATAGACACAGACAAATAACACAAAAAAATGCATATATTAGTGCTAAACATTAACAATTTAACTGCTTCCAAAAAAACATTATGGTCATGCTTTAATGTCAGTAACCCAGTACAGACAGAAGAGAACAATCAGACAGCTACTATTTTAAATATGTAAAAAACCATCTACAGCAGGGATTAGTGTTTTATAATCTGCTTCATGTTCTTTCTCCAGGAAAAGATCCATCAGGGCTGCCTTAAATCTAGCAAAGGATTACTCTTTCTATAAAGGAAATTCATGGAGCTTAACTCTCAGTTCCCTATTCACAAACCATCAGTAAAAACATCTACCTTACCCTAATGAAGACTCTAGTCACAGAACGAGGGAAAAGGCCGTTGCTAGGCAACAGAAATGACATCAGCAACCTGTAACATTTTCATAGAAATAAACTAATGGCAGTCAGAGCTTCTCTCATTTATGCAAATGAGATTTGAAAAACTGCCCCACCATCTCGCTTTCTTTTAGCGCACCTTAAAATTACTTTGAGATTAGATCCATGTCTGAACTTGGATTAGTATTCCTTTTACTGCAGTCAGTGCACTTGCACAAGGGAAGGAAGGAGCATGAAAAGAAACAGTGGATTCATGCTTAACACATGCAATTTCAGAATAAAGTGAAATGCCACCCATATGCAGTTCCAAAAGCAGAAGAAGAGAGAAAATGCAGGTGGGAATATCTTCAGAGGGATCAGGCTGGGGCTACCAAGAGAGTTGTCAAAATCGGGGAGGGGGGGACATGTAACTTTCTAATTTTGACAGCACTTTGAAAAATGGCTAAATGCTGATTCCCAGGTAAGATTTTTATCATTGCTACTAAAAATATCAAAAGGAAGGAAGGAAAAGGTAGAAATGTGCAGTATTGTTTTCAAAACATTCTGTCATCTCTCACTGAATAAATTCCATCTTTTCCTCTGGGCAATTTTTTGTAGAGTAATGAAAACCACTAAGAGTCCTACCATTTCCATAATGCTTCCTCAAATCCTTATTTAGCAAAAGCTTTTCATCACTTTTATCTTTAAAGTAGGACTCAGGCTAGTATACTAGTCTCTGTGTTATTAGTGGATATGCTAACGAAACTCCTTTTTTTTTCTTCTGTATTACATATGATAGTAAGCGTCCACATATATAAATGTACATATCCTTTGTATGTATGTATGTATGTATGTATGTATGTATTTATTTATTTATTTATTTCCATTTTATTCAATTTGTACACTGCCTGATCCCAGTCTGAACACCAGTTTGACTTGGCTATTCCTGACTGCTAGCTACATTTAAGAATTTGAACTAATTAATCTCTACTTAATTAGTTCACATTCTTAAACATCTCTACTTAATTATGTGTAATCTCACTTAATCCTCCACTTAGTGACACCACACATAAATCTCTTCATGTCCTCTGCTCTATGAAAAAAATCCCTAGTTCTGCCATTTGGACATACATTCTTCTGTATGTGTGAATGCCAGCTACAGCTCCTACAGAGACTTGGGCTTTAATATAATAGGTAACTCTTTGAACTGTGTTGTGTTTTAATCCTGGTAAGTTTGTTTTGCACTACTGTCCTCTATAAACTGTCCTGCTAACAATATATTGAGAAATGGTATAAAATTAGATACAGTGACCAATAATAATGGGCATAGGAGTAAGAAAACTTTGACTTAACTGAAGGGAAGGAAGAACTTTAATACACTGAGGAACTATAGAGAATATAATGTCTATTTACGGGGATCATTAGATATCTTAGATGACTCTAAAGACAGTTGTTGTAGCTAATCTATTTAGCAGGTTTCCAATACTTTGAAGAACTGTCACAGGAAAGAGAGTGTGGATTTATTCTCTATAATGCCTGAGGACAGGACAAGAACCAATGGGTGAAAGCTTTAGAGAAATCCAAACTTAAAACAAGGATGAATTTTTTGACCATGAGAACTATTAAACAGTGGAACAGTGTGCTTCCTCGAGTCATGGGTGCTTCATTATTGGAGATTTTCAAACAAAGATTGGACAGCTATGTGTTTGGGATGGTCTGAGTATTCCTGCCCTGGGCAGGGGTTTGGAGCCCCTTTCAATCCTATTCTATAAACTGAGAGTAACCAGATGGAGCAGAGGGACTCCACACAGCCCATTCGAGACATAAATGGCACTTCAGCTGCTACCCAGTTCCATCATGTTTGTTGCTCAGAGAGATTACAGCAACTTCTCCATGAAGCCAATCTCACAGAGACTCTCAGTCATTTCTCAGTAGTGAGATGCAGCATATTCTAGCATCACTCAGCCATCAATGTGACAACATAAAGCTTGTCTTCATTACTGTTATATCAACACTCTGGTCAGTGAAGATAGATAAATATCTAGTAAATAAATGGCTGGAGTTTTTTCAAATTGAGCTGGCTTTTCAAGCTGAAGCAAAGTAACAGCTGCAACCATGGCTGTCTAGCCTCCATATTTTTCCCAACAAAGCTATTCAAAACACTAATGATTCAAGGCATGAGCAAAGCTGCATCACTTCTCTGTTCTCATGGTGTTCAAGCTCATGGCAATATTGGAACCAAAGGCAAAGGATAGTGAACTTCTCTCTGCAGTCCCTCAAATAATCCAAAGGGCTATTGATGGGTGGGGTTAGATAAGGGACATGTCACTGGCATCAGAAGATTCATTCTTCAGACATGCTTTCTCCAAGGCCAATGCTGTCCCCATTTCAAACTACTTTTTTTCAGATACCTACAGTATCAGACTATTTTCTCCCAACATTTGCTACCAGTTTGAGGTTTAGTTCATGTGCAGCTCTTGCTTACAACTGAACTGACAGTAAAACCCTTTTTTCCTGTTGTTTAATTTCTTATACATCTGGAGTTCTCATACTGGTACATTTCAACCATATTCCTTCCCACTTTATATACAGAGAAGAAAAATATTTTTCTAATAGATAAGTGTACATCAATCTTTCATTCTCCCAAGACAACAGTAGCCAGATAATTCATGACTCTTACATAAACACAATAACTCAAGGCAATAACAGGTACAGATATAGTAAAAGAAACCAAAAGAAAGTGGGAAGACAATACAGTAGCCATAAGAAGGAATCCAAATTATGTAGAAATACAAACATGTTTAAGGAGTCCTACATGTTAACTAATTTGAAACACAAACTTCAGTCAGAAAAGAGGTAGAATTGGTTTTTTTGTGTGTGTGCATTTGTTTTCAGATAGTGATAATCAACTCACCAGTTTGCCACCAATGATCCAAAACTGGTACCTTGAAAATTCTTTTGCACCATTCTAACGTATCCACATCACAGCGTTCACCAGCTACAAATAATGTTCGGAACCTACATTAAATAGGATTATTTTCAATATTACTCTCCTACAAAGAAATAAAAACAACTAACAATAGATGCAGTTATGTATGGTTTTGCTTCCCACTCATGGAAGAGTTATAAAGCAGGGGTATTTCTTTTTTTTTTTTTCACATTTTACATTTGAATGTTGTGCCAGCAGTGAGGGCAGGACAAAATCCCAAATTAATTTCATTCCATTAAATTTTCAGGTAATGAAAAATAAATCTAGTGAATTTCTTTACTAACAATTATGTTCTTAATGATTCTGTCACATTAAGAATTACGATTTGTAACAATTTTGGGAGGTTTCTGAGTTCATAAATAAGATTTTTGAGGATCACTTGTAACCCTGGGGCCTCAGATTCTCTATGTTAAAAGGATTTCCAAATGGGTAATTGTGCTAGTTTACTGCAGCAAAAGGACCTGTGGCATCTTAAACAAATGCATTTTAGCATAATGTCTGTAGACTAATTGACTCTTCATTGTTTGTTCAAGGATTATTACATTTTCTTTTGCACAGCGAACACCTACTTTTCAAATAGCTTGTGGCATGCGCTGCTGGAACAAGAACTTCTGCAAGTCCTCATCTACCACTACACATCCGCAGCACATTTTTAGTGTAGATGTGGAGAGCAGAAGGAATGGCCTTGCAGAAGATGAGGAAAGAGCTGCTACCAAGGCAATGATCAGATAAAAGGGGCCTGAGCCAAGACAGTAAAGTGAATAAACATCTCAGACAGACCCCTCCCCAGTTCACACAAAGATAAAGGGAAGGAAGGGGAAGTCCATTCAGACTTACACATTTCTGTTACTGTTACAATAAAAGTCATACTGATTTACAGTAGATCTGGGCAACAAGTAAATCTGGTACAAACCTGTATAGGTTTGACAGGTAGAGTAAGGAAATTAACTTGAATACTAGGGATCTGGTTCAACAGGTCGGTAGTGGGTGGAAGTTAGAATCAGAGGTAGTAGAACCTTCAAATACTAGGTACACAGAAGAAGAAATAGAGGACTTCTTGGCTGACAACATGATATCCAGAAGAAAATCAGAATAGATGACCTCCCAGAATGGAGGGGTTAAAAGAGTAGAGAGGGAACAAACAAAAGTTAGACACATTCATTAGGAAAAGAAAAAAGCTGTTGTGTTGTGTGGGTAAAAGACAGACACACATACACAGACAGATACACACAAAAGAGAGGAGCAGAAGAAATTTATCCTGAAGAGCAATAGCTAGTAAAAGGAAATGGTTATACGAGGCAGCCTGGAGAGATAAAGGGAATAAGGGGCAATGTTTCTTTCTTTGTAGCAATGTGCCCTGTAGAGATGTGCTGAGATAATCTTGAAGAAAGTATGCAGGAACAGTTAATGGGAAGTAAGAGACAACTCAGTCCTGGGAAAGGAAAACACATGAAAAACTCAGAATAACTCCACCTTGATTCTGCCTGGTATAAGAGGGTGCAAAGGGAAACTCTGGCAGGCTTTCTAGTCTCTATTATTATACCCTACAACAGTGTTGTCCAAACTTGGCCACTTTAAGATGAGTGGACTTCAACTCCCAGAATTCCCCAGCCAGCCATGAAGTCCACTCATCTTAAAGTGGCCAAGTTTGGACAACACCTCCCTACAACAATAACGTGGCATTCCTGTAATCTCTGTACTGCTCTACCTCAAAGGGCTCACAACTCCCTGCAGCCACACGATGCTGTGATTAAGTGCATGGGATTCAGATTAGTTAGCACAGTCAGCCAGTGCGGGGAGATAGAGGCTGTGTCACGTTTCAGGCTGTCAAGCAAGGGAATCGCCCAGTGGATGGGGATGGGCTGACTGTTGCTTCCAGAGCCAAGAGGCAGACAGGATTTAGACTGGCCAGTGGGGAAGATCCAGGGGGATCAAGCAGCCAAGAGAAGAATGAGACGACTCCACAAGACTTCTGCAACAGCAGTTGTGGCTATGAGCATCTTTATTATGAGAGCAGGGAGAGGAGTTTAAGTGGGCACTCTGCTTTTGAAATGTACTGCTCAGGAGAGCGTTCAGTCTATTGAGGGAAGATGAACTGCTATTTCTGGGCAAGCCTCTCATTCCCACTGAACTCAGTAACTGCTGTTTCAAGTCATCCTCGTCCCTGTGTAATACTGCCTAAATAGCTATATGGCTATTGTTTTGTTAATGCAAGTAGTAAATTTGTCTTCTGTTCATAACTTAGAGGTTTATATTTTTCTTATGGGTGTCTCAGGAGGGAAGGAAGAAATCACCCTTTACAGCCCTCCTGCTGACTAGAAGAGTAGACAGCAGATTTGTTTAAAGTGAACTGGACAGAAACTGATCCTGCTGAGAGATCTCCTGGGGAATCAGATTCTTAAACTCAGAACCAGCTACTGTGCCAAAACAGGAATACAGCAGTAAAGTGGATTATCTCAGAAGATAATTACCCTGTTCAATTAAAAATACAAGATCATCATCCAGTTCTGTCTATTGTAAAGATAGAAGTATAGAAAATAACACTTCCTCACAAACAAATTCTACTCTGGTAGAATTTCAGGAGCTAAATAATATGAATAGGCCTAACAATAATAAGAAGTGCCAGTATTATAAAATAGTGTTTGCTAATGACAAAGAGAATTAAGTTACAAGGTACAGTAACTGAAGATATCTGACAACATCTTTCAAATAAAATACCTGAATAAAAGAGATGAGGGTAGAAGTGCATCTGCAATTTAACAACCACAGATAAGTATTTGGAGTAAATAAACACAGAACAAGTTTAATGAGATCAATGCCACATTCAGATAGTGTTGTTCCTGCTGCCCTAGTTTATAGAGCATATGTATTAAACCCATTTGTCCAACCTGTGAAGGCTAATTTGAATGTTATTTCTGTTTTCTAGGGCTTTTGCTATCACACCCAATTTTACATCATTGCAAATATGATGAACAGAGGGACCCAAATTCACCTTGTCAGATTGTACTGTTTCCCCAGGACAGCCTCAGGGTCCTGTTGACGGATTGCTCTAATTGCAGTTGGTGCAGTAAAAAGGGCAGCTACTCCATATTCTGCCAGCACACGGAAATAAGCACCTGCATCTGGAGTTCCTACAGGTTTTCCCTATAAAGAGATTTGTTTTAAAAATGTAATTGCGTAAAAAAATATTCCACAATTCTTTCACAGTTTAAGGGCTCATTTCGACAATGACATCAACTTGTCAGCAGAATGCTGAAGCAATGACTAAAATGCGTGCAAACATGAGGAAATTATTCATATGTTCCAACATTAGTGTCTCAGAGCTGTCTGGTGATGCACTGAATAAATTACTGAGGTACAAGAGGAACTTAACATGTCTTGCATGTACTGCATCAAATTGTTACTAGGTAATTATTAATACATTGCATATGCATCTCAGCATGTACAAAAACAAGCAGACCTTGTCTGGACTTGGAGTAGAGTCAAGTCTGGTTACCACTGGGGATGTGAGACTACTTGAGAATCCCAGGATTATAGGCTAAACTAAACCCCTTCCAAATTATTATCAAGAAAACTCCATGGACGTATCCATGAAAATTATCAAAACTGAGCTCAACTCAGAGACCTCACTTATTCCATCTCCATCTCTCTCTCTCTCTCTCTCTCTCATTCAAAGTGGTGATTTGGGTTTTGGTTGTTTTATGTTCACAACAATCCTCTAATGTTGATGAACATGTCAGGTATGGGCAGACTTTTAGTCAATGGAGACTGGACATTTTTTTGTTAAAGTGAGGACCATGGTGGATGGGATGATGCAAAGTGAGTGAGGCCCCATTTCACACCTGTGGCACACCTGAGTTGGGGGGAGGGGACTTTTTCTATGAGTGAATTTTTTGTTCCTTTTAACTATACAAAACTTTTTCAGGGCCTAGTTTGACTTTGGGAGTATTTTCTGTCTCAAAACTAACCTTTTAAAACCCTGAACAACTTAGTGCTAGTATATTTCAAGAAAAGTCACTGTCTTATTAACCTGCCTGGGCCTTGCAGGCATCTTTGGTGAGATTCCTCCCAATTGGCTATAGGCAGAGGGCCTTTAAGGTTGTGAGGCCCACTGATGGAATATCCTACTGGGGAGGCATGCCTGATACCCACAACATCCCACATACTTCCAGAGTTTCTCTATAGTTTTAGTCCAACCTTCTAATTAACAAAAGCTGTAAGATGTAGAAGAACAAACTGTGCATTCAAGCCACCCTAATTTTGTCAATGTTACTAGTGATAGTAACCCTACAAGATTGGTCATTTGCTGATACAGCTTGCTAGCCAGTCTGAACTCATGATGGAAACAGAATAGAGATTATTTTTATATGTTTAAAAAACAATATCTGAAACTGCAGTATGAAATTGGTTTGTTCTCACTACTTAGAAGTTTAAACCAAACATAGTTCTCCAGAGAAATCAGAGGAAATCAGAGAAATCAGAGGAAAAGGCTTCCAATCTTCTCCTCTAGTATTTAGAGAAGTGGAAAGAGAAACATGCAAACTCCAGGCTCATTGTAGCTTGCTCACATAGTGGGAAACTATGATTTTCCTAGGCTAACATAAGCTGCAAAACAAATGAGAAGGCTCTCCAAATTCTGTTTCTCCAAGATAGAGCCTTCCTAACCACTTAACAACCAGCCATTCCTTGTGCAACTACTCAAAAGTAGAATTAGTACTCGAAAGTAGTAATAGTGAACATATGTTAATTAATAGAAGAGTTGTATGTGTCTGTTTAGGTTGACTACTTTGCTGAACAGCAACTCAAATGTATTAAATAATGAACATTTTAAAAAATAATCACCTCGTATAAAACTGTTGTATTCCCATGCAGAAGAGGTCCATAGCAAATGTAAGAATGACCAACCACCCAGCCTAAATCAGATGCAGCCCACCAGACCTAAAATGAGATATAAAATGTATTAAAATGCAGGCACTGATTTTCTTAATTGAAACATATTATATAAATTGAAATTACCTCTTTAGACTTAAGACCATATATAGCTGACATGGTCCAGTTTAGCATAACTGCATAGCCACCTGTTGGTCTGACAACACCCTAAGTGAAAGAAATTTGAAATTTAAATAATTCATAAAATCATATACAAATAATTTCTTGCAGGAAATTAATATTGCTTTCCTTAATTTTTAGGAGTCTTTCAGAATTTCAAGCATAAGTTATAAGATGCATAAATATGTTCTTTATTCAGAATCTAGTGTTACATATATCCTATCATGGCAAGAGAAAAATTGTGATTCTGCAATTCAGCTAATCCAATACATTTATTTAAAGCATGGTGAACATTCTGCAGTCCTCCAGACACTCCTAAACTTCAACAAGGTCATAATAGATGGACTTATAGTTCAACAACATGTGGAAGGGCACAGGGTTTCCATCACTTTTTTAGAGCATGAATAGATATAAGAACTTTCAGGTAACTGATAGAAAACAAGCTGTTCTTAGTCTAGCTACTACAAAATACAGTTAGAATTTCAGAGATGGGTAGCTTCCATCTTCTAATCCACATCATCTTTCTGTAAAAACAGTACAGGCTGGAAAACCCACACATTTGAATTGGCATAGTCACCATTTCTGATATTTTATAGATTAAAAAATCTTTTGGAGGGACATTTTCTGATCCAATTGATTGTTCAGTTCAATGTGCATGAGAGGCAGAAAAGGGATGCAGCTCAGTGCAATGAGACAGATGCTGCTTCCACTCAAATGGCCCCTTCTAACTTCAAAGAGGCCACACCAACGCAACCTAACTAGCTTGGCCATTGCTGGCTTAGCAGCTCCTCCCAGATCCAGAGAAACTGCTACAATGGCTTAATAAGCCTGACCAAACCCAGAACAACACTGGAGAAGACCAGGTCAGTCTTGCTTAAGCACAGGCTGGACTCTGGCTTGAAGAAGCTGGCCTTCCCTGCCCTGGAGCAGCACATCCCACCACCTGGTTCCTTCCCTCCCCCAAGAATTTAGAATAGCATGGACAACCTGGCCTGGCAACATCCAGCTACCCTTACAAATCCTCACGGTCAACTGGCAAAGCTGCAGCTGAGTGGCCTGACTGGCCCTGCTCCATCACAAATGTGGGTCTGCAGCTGGCTAGCTTGACCACATCCAGCTTCTTAAGGGATCTGTGTCTATAACTGCTCCACTAGCCGCACCTTAGCCCTTAGCACAATGGGATGGGTTAGCTGAGGGGAAAGTGTAGATGAGCAGAAGAGGACACCCCTCCCAAAAAGGCAGTAATGTTGATGAAGGGGGGTGATGCTGGAACAGGATGAGCAACAAAGAAATCTATCAAGGTAGATCTCAACAACAGCTGGAATAAAAGCTATAGTAAACAGCCTGAGCCAGAAAAAGAGAAAAGGGAAAACACCCCCAAATCTTGAAAAAGCCCTAGCCTGATAAAAGTTTGAAAAACTCAGCCTATTTCTATTTGTCTCCTATCATTCCCCAAACAACCCACTTACATCAAGACTGAATATACCACAGTGACACATGGATTTTAGAGGTCACCTGGTGCCTGCCTACATCTTTTTAGGCAACTAGAAAATATCTTTGTAAAAACTGTCTATGCTTTTAATATTTATTTATGATTCATAAGCATTCTCCATCCTTAGACTCTTAGCCTTTCCTTTCTTCATTCTCATCTCTGTTATGGAAGGTGGCTATGTTGCTACAATCACTCCTTTTGCTTCTTATGGGAGTCCTTTGTCTTTTCTTGCTGCTTCTTCACACACAGTAATATTCCATTGATTTTGACCGTATGTCACCAATATACACAAGCTCAGGCCCTTGATCTTATCCCTGACTCCATACAAGAAGCAAAGTTGTGCCATATCAG
This sequence comes from Python bivittatus, assembly GCF_059951505.1. Lineage (NCBI taxonomy): Eukaryota > Metazoa > Chordata > Lepidosauria > Squamata > Pythonidae > Python > Python bivittatus. Next base: position 25,169,713 of record NW_028277058.1, on the reverse strand, counting down.
TTAGAGGGATGAACAGAATTTGAATATCAAAAACCCCATTAAAAAACTAGGAAAAAACTAGGGGGGAAAAAAACCCTAGAATCTCCAAGGTTTATTTTCCAAGGTGCAACCATAGGACAGGAGAAGTTCAGTTATGGAGAAAGAGCTTTCAAGCATCTCACGTATTTTATTTTCAAAAATTAAAAAGTAACATTTAATAATGAAAAGCAATTACAGCCAACTCCAGTCACACATGCCTTTTATGAGCACCAACCTGAAAAGATATTTTTAATTAAATTAACTGTAATTAAATACTCCCTGATGCGGAGTAGAACTTAACACCTACCTTGGGTGTCCCAGTAGTTCCTGATGTATAAAGAATATAAAGTGGATGGTCTGAAAGAACAGGAATACAGTCACATGGCTTTGCTTTGGCCAATTCTTCATCCCAGTCCAAATCACGTCCTGGTTTAAGAGGAACAGCTCCCTGTGTACAAGGAACTAACATTACATCTTGTAAAATTGCATTTAAGTATACATACACACAGAAAAGAATAAAAAAATAGTAAATAGAAAAAAATTCTTTATGCAAGAATTTTAGTAGATATACTAGCATATATAAATGTGTATATTTCAAGGATGCAAACAGCAGGGGATTCACACAAAGATCATGAAATGCCACAATCTAATGAAGTTAGAGATTACAATTAAGATATTTAGGGAAATACAATTTAAAAGAATAGAGCAATAATGCATATAAAATTATTTGCTGTAACTACCATATTAGGTCGGCTATAAATTAGAACTCTTTCTGGTTGGTGATTGATCATCTCCAATGCTTTTTCTAGAAGTGGCACATATTCCACTTTTCTTCCAGGTTCTATTCCAAATGTGGATGTTACAATCAGTTTTGGCTAAAAAAAAAAGAGAAAGGTTTTAAATTAATATAATTTAAATATATCCATTAATTAATTAATTATACACACACACACACATATATAAATTAGCATGGATGATTGGACTTTCCCATATGTTAGTTCAAAATTAAGATTCTGAATCCACAACCTCACTTTCAATCCATATGTAGAAACATAAGCATATCATATACTCAAGTTGAATTAAGCACAAAGATCATACCTCCTTCTCCACAGGATAAGAATCCACTCATCGAAGAAGCCCCGGGTCTTTCCCCCACAATTACACGCAGAAAATACATGCATAAACACATACTTGTTTAAAGAGAAAAAAGATATACATGTATTTGCAGCAAGACAAAAGAATAACTTGTATTCATCCATATGATTACAAGTTGTTTTAAATCTTGGATTCACTGCCTTGTGGCATAAATATGTTATTAAATTTAATTTAAAAACTCCTTTTATTTTTTCCCCCAATATTTAGTGCAACCCTACACACTAAAAAACTAAACATGATCCTTAGCCTGAAGAAAGGTCTGAACTCAGTATTTCTTTATCGTTTGCCTAACCTAGCAGTATTTTGCCCATTACCTCAAATACAAATTTAGATTTTTCAAACTGTAACCATTACTAGTAATGCCGTATAAATCCCAGTTTTAAAGCTTCCTTATCAGATATACACTGTAATGTAAAAGTTCACTAACCCATTGAGTCTTTCCTCAAGTTAGTGCAAAAGGTCCTTCAGTCTAAAGACCAACTTAGCCTGTACAAATGGCAAAGTTCACAAGAGAAGTAACTGCTATTACAGTGAACAGGGTGTATGCATACATGTTGCCCGAGTGTATAAAATCTGGGCAAGTGCATATTTGTTGTACCCCTGTGTTTCTCCTTTCCCCTCAGACTGCAACTGTGTCTGTTTACATGTCTGCAGGAGAAGTACAACGTGGGCTACATATACTCCACTTTGGGTCATGTGATAAGGAAGGGGGGCGTAGAATGGAACAGTCAGCAACATTCCAAGACTCTGCCCAGCTGCCTGTCATATAGAGATGCATTAGAGAGATGGGGGGTGGGCAATGTTTTCCTCCACAGCTCCTGGCCAAATCTGGCCCATCTTCCTTTTGCTGGCTTCTCCCCCACATAACATTTTATCTTATTCTGTTTTGGTTTTGGAAAGTTATCCTGTTGATGGACAGATGGGCAGACAGAAAGAGTCCTGAGCCCTTTTACATCCTTTCTTTCCAACATTTCACTGAAAGAATAAAAAGAGACTACAAGGACAGTATGAAGAAAATGATACAACCGAGTTTACTTTTATTCTGCAGCTAACACCCAAACTAATTATCCCCTCCAGAATCTAAAAGAAACTTCATTCTCTTTTACTCCTACCTTTAAACTATACCTTCTGAATACTGTTAGTTTAGAGAAAAACAAGAATTAGCCACAACATAATCATCTGCAAAGTAGGTAAGGAGCAGTTGGAATTCTTTCTTTTTAACACTGTAATTGCTGAATATTACCTGTAAAAAGAGAGAAGAAACAAATCATCATCTATGGCATCTGATCATGACATCCAAATACATTCTAGTGAACGCATGAAGGAACTACTATTAATACATTTTTTGCTAGAAGTTCAAAGGAAATCTTATTAATAACAAGAGCATTATTGATCAGACCCCTGTAATTCATTGCTACCTATAACTGTAAAAAAAATTAACCAATGTGATGACAAAAACAACCAAAATAATCAGTTAGCATCAGTCTAAAGCCAGGATTAATCATCATGGTATGTACATGTGCCAAAGTATCTGCAGATAGATCCCTTAGCATCTACCAGGCTTCCTGCCCCAAGTGACTTCTTCAGAATAGCTTTGCATGAAGAATAAACGAAAGCTGGAGGTGGTAGGGAATATTCTGGTGCCAAAGAGAATGATAGAGAGCATTCTTCCAATAAATGCGTGCTTTATGGTTTACTACAGCTGCCATAATAACCATTTAGTGTGCCTTCCCACAGCATACACATATATAGATACATCAACAATGTAAAACAAATCAGCTCTGATCTTCTTGCACAACTAAACTGGGAGAGGGCTGTGCAGGAAAAGTAGATGTTCAAAGCATTTATCTTAAGACTGTCATTTCCTCTCAGAATATGAGACATGTTTATTACCTTGGCATGATCAATGCGACTAGAAAGCTCTTTGGAAGCAAATCCACCAAAAATAAGACTATGTATAGCTCCTATTCTTGCACATGCCAACATAGTGTACATTGTCTGTGGTATCATTGGCATGTAGATGACAACACAGTCTCCTTTCTTCACACCATGACTCACCATAACACCAGCTAGCTTGGAAACCTGGAAAAGTAGCAATTTAAAGTTATTGGTATGAAATTAAAGTAAATGGTATGAAGTATTGTTTTGACTTTATTAAAAGAACCCATATGTTAAAAAGGTAGTTCCATGCAGGTGTGCACAGCATGTATGTATGCATATATGTAGGGCCACAGAACAAGTCTCGCTTTTATACAAAATTATGTAGTAAAAGCCAGTAAAACTTTTCATGAGCTTTCCATAATATATACGGCATTTCCCCCATTTCACATCAGTTTTCACCTCCCCCCAAAAACCCCACCCTAGCTGAAAACTGAAAAACAAAATGTTTAAATAATTTGTATAGAAAAAGGACAGAATGAAAATAAATGTACATACTTCACCAAAATCTGATGCAAAGTATGTATTTAAAAAAAAATTAAAGAGGAGAGTCTAAGGTTATTTAATACTTAAACAAAGTCAGATCAGATTTTTTTTTAAATTTCATTCCGTATTTAGTATGCATTCTTGGTAACTTTAGAAATAATTGTAATAAGCTTGTATCTTTACACATTCATTCTCACATTCTTGTATATATCCAGTTGAAGTAATAGTGCTAAGGTATTATTACAGATATTTTACATATTTTATTAGTATTATTATATGATGTTTAGATTAAAATTAGATTGTGTTTAAATGCTAGTAACAACTTGTATTTTGTGAGTAATTCCATAACTTTTTATGCTGGTTGAAGACTAAAATAAAAATAAAAATAAATCCAGGTGTAATTACTTATGCACCTATTTCTTGATGCAGATCCATTTACCTCTTTTAAAATGCATTTCTGATATCTCTACCCTTACAATACTAACATTAAAACTGCCATTGTGATTTTATACTGCAAAAAAATATTATTTGAAAAAAATTCACATAAACATAGAACTTCACATTACAATGGCTACATAGAAAATACAGTATCTGGCTATATTCTCAGTTTGCATCACTTACAAATAAAACTGAATGAGCATCAATACAAATTACAGAATTTGCATCTCATGATTTGACATGTTAATATGTAAGCTTTTGTGGAGAGCTTTTGGGGAACAACAAATAAAAACAAACAAACAACATATAAAAATATTTACAGTACAGTAGGCCGAACGGTATTTCAATTCATCGGTCCTTTGAAATAGTCCCTTGTCTTTGTGTTGTAGGCAATCTATCTGCATTTTAATATATATTTAATTTAATATATATTTCTCAGCATGTTTTCATTTAGACGTACATCCTCAGAATTCTCTTGACCTATCAAAGTTTTACAGCAAGGATATAAGAAATATGTCCACTAATTTTTCTTCTGTGGCCCCCAACCACCAGAATCCTAGTGGGTTACAACAAACATTTTGACTTTTTGTCCAGTTTTGGAAGTTGGAGAATTTAATGGGGAAAATGGATACCTAAAGCTTTGCAGATACTATTTCACCCTGTACAATTGCTGAAACCTCTCCCAAAATGGACCCTAGCCCTGGCCCTGCCCAATTCTGGAGTACAAACCTCACCATTTTGAATAAAACCCTCGAGCTATCTGATGTTTTACCTTGTAGGCAGAAGAGATTGTTACAATTTTTGCTGTCTTTTTTGAGACTTTTTTACCTATTTATCATAACTTTGAGGTGCTTCCTATTTTCTATTAAGCCTGATTCTTCCATGGGACCTTTAGCACATTTTCTTCTTGTAGCTTTCATGTAGGCAATGCCTGTGAAGTAGGTTTTCTTTTGGTTTCTTTCCTTATGAATTCCAGCCAAAATAGCTTCTTTCACAGAGTTAGCCTGTCACCAATGCAGTTTGGAAGATGGAGTGAAGGAGGAGAATGGAGTTTATTTCCCAGTTCCTTATTTGGACTGCCTGTTCTAAACTGAAAGAAGCCCACAGAAGTTAACACCCCATTCTTCTTTCCGTTCAGCTAGATGGTATTACTCTCCCTCTATGAAATCAAGCCACCGGCTCACCATGACTTACACAATAGAGAGGCTTATTTTTCTTCCCCTCTGAAGGTATTACATTCTAACTAATACATATTGCATGAGCAAGGGAAGAAAGAAGAAAAAACAAGCTCTTTGAGAAGTGAAGCGGTAAGCATAAAGCTCACCTAATTCCTTAGCTGGAGGATGAGCCTATTTCTTTTATTGAGAAGATGCAGTAAAACATTTACTCTGACTACTGACTTGAGGAAAAGGCATAATCGCAATGAGCAGGCACATCACAATGCCTCCTAGGCATCCTGGGAAAAATAAATTTGAATAAATGGTTTACCTATGCTAGAGTACTGAAGTGGACAAGGCAATTTACAGGACAGAGAGTGAACATCCAAAGTGGAGAAACCACCAAATTAACCAAATTCCACTGCATTTGTAGAATGGGAAGGAACATAGGGGCCCTTTTTAACTTTTTTTCAGATGTTTTTGATTTTTTTTTCTTTTACATTAGGAAAATCAGCAATGAATCTATATAATCTCCAAAAGACATAGAACCAGAACACAAGGTTTCCATCTCATGTAGACTGAGAACCTTGAATTAAAAATGCACTACTGTATAGACTTGCCCAATCAACCCAGGAAAGTTAAAGATACAGTGCATGTTCCTATCTCCCCTCTACAGGTTCTTTAATTTTTCTTCAGAAATTTGGCAAAAGAAATTCCACTGAGTTTATTGGATTATGAAAAGTGCACTCAGCTTAATATACCTAAGGGTTAAACTACTCAATGCATAAAATGTGTAAGGCACAGCTACCTTCCAGATTTTATTTTTTGCTAGTGTAAAGCATGATGGCTTGATCCAGTATGGGATTATCTCGTGCAGGGAAAAATCTTCCTGCCAGATTTATTTACGCATATCTTACTTCCATATACAGAACCAAGTGCTTTTTTAAAAAATAGTATCCATTGGAAACAATTGAATCTTTTAAACAGAGTGGTAGATGTTGTTTAAGGTTTGATTTTTTTAATAAACAAAGGTATTCAAAGGTATTGATCTGTTCATTTCATAGATACGTCCATGTAATTTTCTGGGAAACAATATAGAAGTGGTTTATCATTGTCATCTTCTAGGATACTGTATTTCCACCAGTCTAATGCACTGGAATTTTTTGGTCTTCCATCCAGATACTAAACAGGCTTGTCCCTGCTTACCTGTTCAAGATCAGCTAAAACTGGCTAAACTCTGCTATGTACCTGGGTTGAAAAATATATCACTCAAATAAGGTATTTTATAATATATAATGTTGGTCAATAATTCAGTGCAACCAGACAAAATAGGAATAAATTGTCTAATGTCGATAGGGTTTAAATCTTTGTATCTGTATATCAGTAAGCTAATGGCATCTAAAGCAGCATAACAAAGAAAACATTTTAAATATTAATAAATACACATTAAGGAAAGCCATCAAAATATCCATTACGTGTACCTTTTACTTGGTGCCCCATGGACAAAATGTTGGCTTGGAAGATGGTCTCTAGCTTAGAAATTCTATCTTGCAAATGTGTCAGGCAAACTGGGGCTCACACCAATACGCTGCACATTATCATGTATTTCATTCAAAAATGGAAAAATGGAGACTAGTTGGAAATTATGCAACATAGCAGAGCAAAAAGACTTTTAAAAGAAAGTTCTTACAAACCCTCTTTTAGGAACAAAAGAATCACAATTTATTGCAAAGAGACTTTTCTTACTATTCTTAGCCAGGTCCTCCTCTCATCCTGAAGGGCAAGCATTAATTATATTTGGTAACCGTCACTTTTCTTATGAATATCCCCACATTCTTGAGCTGCATAAATGGGCCAGATCAGCGGACTCATTCAGAATCAGGTCATGGGTGTTGCTGATTTCTTATTTACTAACATGGCATTTACTGTACCAGCAGTGACTTCAACATGAGTTACCTGAACTGGGAGAAGATCTGGAAGCAATCAACAACTCTAGTGGATTTAGATCTAAACCTGGTTGTTTATACAAAACTATTTCTATGGTTTTCCAGATCTGGCCTACAGTCAATCTATAGTCAACCTTCACTGAAACAATAACCTATATAAATAGAACTAAAGACAGATGTAGTCTGAAAACATCTTTAAAGCTGTTCATAAAATAGATGAAGAAGCTTTCATCTACACCAGACACAGAAGTATTCAAAGAAACAAGAACACAGCTTTGTAGTTCGATCATCTGCACTCATACAGCTCTTCTGTTATACAAACATTAAACTTAGAGTCAGCTCAATATTCAGTACAAATTAATTATACACCCTCTTATTCTATGTTAAAAATCTATAATTAAAGACAATCTTGTAATGCCTTTCAATTGTTAACCTGCTGCACAGTCATGTTACTTGTAATTAAACTGAAAAGATTGAAAATAGCAAATGGCCACAGCAGGGGGCAGCATCTCTCTGACCTCAGCTAATCTCAGAAAGCTAAGTAAGGTCAGACATGGAGGACACTTGTACAGAAGGCCCCCAGGAATGTTCAGGGATGCAAATTAAACTGGGAAAACCACATTTACTGTTGTTAAGAAAGCAACATGGATGTATCTGCACAGTCATCAGGAGTCAAGCTCAGCTCAAGGGAGATTTTATGAGAAAACACACAAGAGAGGAGACTCACTGGTAGAAGAAGGTCAATAACAACACAGAGCAATCATATCTGTATCAAATGAACTATAACAGAGTTCATGTACTTGCAATTATCTGTTTTCTATACTTCAAATGTTGTAAACATGATAGGACATTTTTTATCATTTTTACTTTGTCATTTAGTTTGCTAAAAATATATATTAAACACACCTGTTCAAGAACTTCCTTATACGTTATAAACTCTTTCATATTTGTTACAGGACTGTCATGGATAATAGCAATTTGATCCCCTTGTCCATTTTCAATATGGCGATCTATAGCATTATAACAAATATTCAGCTCTCCCTCAACAAACCTAAAAAAAGGAAAAAATGGATTAGAAAATTAGGCTTAAATATCAATATGTAGTGGATATTAATGATAATGTTCTGTTAAAGTAGGGTTTTTTAACCAGAATGAGATTCCAGAATACATGAGGAATGGTAAAGCTGACTTCATCTGCTCTCTTGTCTCTATAGTATACTTAATATATATCTCAAAGCACAGATCTTGACCCTACGTACACAAATCTATGAAAACTCAACTGATTTCTACTTTCACAATGAGGTGATAGAGGGAAGAAATCCTTCAAAAGGTGAACCTATGTGGAGCTCTGTTAGTTATGAAACGTGAAATATGGTAATTCTTCAAAACCGTGCTAAAAATTTGTATTTCTTTCCTGATTTTTTCCCATGAGTTGTAATATCGTTTACAAGTATATGCTACTGACATATCTAATTACAATTCCTATGCAGAAATGTGTAAATTTTTCTAAAGCACAAACAGAAAATGTTGACACAGATTTTGAGTAATTATTTGATTTTGAGTTTCACAGCTGATTTTGGAGGTATTAACCTGGAATCCTGACTGGACACATCGAAACATGGTAACAGGTGACTGAGAAATCTATACTTTGTGGCACAGAACTTAGGCACATAATGGTTTTTAGTTATCCAGTATGACCTCTATTTGTGAATTATGGCACTAAACTCAGAACATTTAGCCCTGCTCTTGAAGAAACAACAAATTTCAAGATCCATAATTAACTCCTGTGTGCATAGTCTTAATTTGTTATTGGCTGAAGAGGGATTTAATTCTGGGTTTTCTCAATCAGGATCCTTTATCCTAAATAACTTAAGTTGTGGAAAAAGTAAAACCTGAAGGAAAAAGGAACAGCAGATCCTTTAGATATTTTTACTTAACATTCAAGTACGATTCATATTCATTACAAAGTTACAAAAAGCTGGGGAAAAGAGAAGAATATAGTGACCTTCAAAAAACACAGTAATGATAAAACTTCATGCAGAAAGGCTTGTGTAGCTCAAAATACAATGGATAAGATACTTTCACCAATTGAGATATACCTTTGTTTGGTATAGTAAATTAAAAATGAAAACCTCTTTATTTTTGTGGCCAAATTATGTAGCACCTGGACCAAAAGCTGAATCAAGATATTTGTACAAGAAAACTTGCAAAGCAAAGCAGTGCCGTTAGCTTGAATCAATGGTAAATGAAAAACAACAACTTCACAAACTCTGTTTCATGGGTCTTTGGGGAGGGGGAGGTGTTGCTTAAATATTTCCTTAAAATATTCACATCCTTATCTTCCTCAGAAGAGCTGAATGCTGCAAAACAAGAATTAACAACATAAAACATCACTTTTAAGTTAAAACTGAAATGGCACCAAGTACCGCACAATGCAACAGCAATGAAACTTTAAAAAATCAACTCAACTAAAATCAACTTAGTAAAACTACCATTTACTATCCAAATTATTTCCTATACATAAGGGGGTTAACTAGTTCACGATACACTGTGCAAGACAGGGTGGATGGGCCAAATCTCAGGAGATCCCAATTCCTGCCCACTGCTTTAACAGCCCTTAGATACACTGAAAGTCTGTGGAGGGGGAGAAGGGAGGCAAATAATGCCACTTTCATCACGAGATCATCATGCAACTGATATGAAGCATGTAATCTACATCAGTCCATGTCATCTGGGCAATGATGTTATGACATAGATGACATCATCATGGTGTGACAGCTATATGTGCTTCAGGTCTGCTTCTACTTTGTAGTAACTTTTACCTGTGGCAAAGCTTGTCTTTCACAATACTTGTCCTCTGGAACACCATACCACCCAAGATTAAGTATCCCCAATCCTGCTGGCCTTTCAGAAAGCCGTTGAGACCTTGCTATTTTCTCAAGCATGGGGCAGGAAGTTAGTTGAGCCCAGGTGAATTAGTTGCTGATTTCCTTAGCTGCCATAGTATGCTTCCCATTGTCTTTGGATATTGTTTTTATTTTGTGGGTTGTATGTTTTTAAAAATGTACTAGCTGCCCAAAGTTGTGTTTGCAAGATGGTTTACCTTCTAAATTGATTAAATAAATCAATAATAAATAAAAATATCTTTTACTGTGTACTGTTTTGAGCCTTTGTCATCTCTGTTCCTAGCCTCCATGCATCCTGGAATCTATTTTCAGTCTCACCCTGAGAAGCTAATTATTCCCTCCCTCATGGAATCAGGATTGCACAGACAAGTCCACTGAGCAAGTGACTATTTTGTACTCACTCCATCTCAGCCAATTAACACTTCAGTACATAAATGTAATATAAGCTTCTTCATGAATTATATAAATTACTTAGATCAACACATAAGGAGGCAAGGTCAATGTAAGTCTTACTTCCCACTCTTACACGTGAAAGACAGCCTGGTCCCACCCCTTTTATTTCTGCACATACATACATAATGGGAATATTGGTCAGGAAGGTTTTAGCCTAACAGGAAAGATTTATGTGGAGAGACACGCTAAAATTAGGAGTACAACTTCTGTACTTGTAAGAAAGTATTTCTGAGACTGTATTTGGATGAAAGGAAATAAAGGTAAGCTTTATTTAAGAAACAACATCATGATGGGAAAGCCTGAATTACTTACCTACAGCTAGGCACCTGTGGCACGTGCTCCTCTGTTACAGAGAGAGAACAAGTAAGAACCTGAACAACACCAGTCAGACTGAGAAAAAAAAGAGAGCTTAACTAGAGGAGAAAAAAGAGATGAGAGGCAGGAGAGTCCCAATCTCACCAATAAGAGTCATGTTAGTGTTTTAGACTAAGAAAGCAAATATTTTAGACAAAGAAAGAATCCCTCTACTAACTATCTCTACATTATAACCTCTGTAATCAATAGGTTTATAACTTCAAAAAGCCAATGTATGACAAGTTATATTTCAACAAGTGATTCATGTATGGAAGCTATAAAGTGTACACTGGATTCATATAATACACTACACTTATATGGACTGGTTTATGGCTATGTGTGCTGTGCAAACTTAGCCAACTGCTATTTATTTATTTATAACATTAGTATACCACTTCCAATTTTAAAAGTCTCAATGCAATTTACAAAAAAAATCAAACAAAACAGTAGATGAAAGTAATCAATAAAACATGCATTAAAACTTTATATAAAGTATACACAAACAATGAAATAATCATAAAACAGTGATTCTCCAAGTGTGGTCTACAGACCATTGGTGATCCATGGTGGTCCACCAGGTGATCTGCTACAGCTTCACACATTCAACAGTCCCACCGAATTCATTGTCTCAGCACCAACTCCAGATGAGTGCTGCTACAAATGGGAAAGCAGAGCTGAAGGCTATGTGGGTCTCTGGCCAGTGAACTGCTAGTGCATCTCTAATAGTCTGCTGACCAGAGCCTGCTTGCTCTCTCAGCCCCCACTCAGTGATAGATACTTAATTCTGAATTACATTTTTGGTACAGAGGTTAGTTTAAAAGGGCCTTTAAAACTGATGAGATGGGAAGGAATACAAATGCAACTCTAATCATTTATTTTATTCACCAAAAACGTGAATTCTCGTGCTCCTAAAGACAAAATGTCACATCACTTAGTTATTACTGAGTAGTCACTCAGTAATCACTCAGTTTATTTGCCAAAAAGGTGAACTCCCTTGCTGTTAAAGAAAAGAAACGTAAGGAGGATTTGTTGGGTTGTCCTTGCATTTTCCAAACTTGTATTTTGTGGTCCAAAATTGCAGAAACATTAAGAAATCCTGACATAAAAAAATAAAAGCAGCAGTAAGAACTTAAAAATATCAGAACAGCATTATACATAATTACAAGGCCTCCAAAAATATATATTGCTTTTCCTGGCCTAGAAAAGACAGTGCAAGATGTACTTCACTGGTGACAGCATTCCAACGTCAGGAGGCTAACACTGAAAAGTCTGCTCTTGAGTAATCACTCAGTTAATTAATAGATTAACTGAGTAATCACTCACTGCATACACCATGGGAGGATACCCTGAACATGCCCTCAAAGATGACTTTAAGGTACAAGCAGGAACATATGAAAAGAGGAAGTCCTTCAGAAATTGTATTCCCATACTGTGGAGGACTTTACAATCAATATCAGCACTCTGAATTGGGACTGGAAATAAACTGGGGATCAGTGAAAATAATAATGAACTGATATCATATGTTCATATTGCCTTCTTGCAATCAGTATTTTTGTACAAACTGATGTTTCTGAACCATTTTTGATGAAGTTCCATGTATACTATGTTGCAGCAGTTTGAAAAAGAAATTACCAGGGCAAGGTTTACCACAGCAAGGTTATCTCTATCCAAATAAGATCATAGTTGATACACCAGCTTATGTTGGTTAAAGGTGCTTCTTGCCAAAGAGGCCGCTTAGTTCATTAGTTCAACCAGTAGAATTGGTTCAGCAATTCTATTGCCTCATCTAAATTCAAGGTAAAAGAAAGATCAATCTGGGTGTCATCAGCATACTAAGAACACTTTAAATCATGGAATGATCTCACTCAGTAGTTTCATGTGACTGTTGAACAGAATGAGAGATAAAACAGAACCTTGCAGAAGTCCACAACATAAATGTCATGCAGTTGAACAGAAATATTGCAGTACTACCTATTGGAGATGTTCCTACAGGCACAATTGAAATTCATTCATTCATTCATTCATTCATTCATTCATTCATTCATTCATTCATTCATCATATTTATATAGCCCCCCATCTCACAAAATGTGACTCTGGGCAGCACACAGTAAAAAAATTAAAAAACAATAATATAAAAAAATCAACAATTAAAAAATGAATATTACAATTTAAAAAAAAAAGGCAAGGAGAGAGCAACAGATATTAACAACACTGGAGCCACCTCAACAACTCACCATTCCCGTGGGGCCCCCAAGCCTGATGACACAGCCAAGTCTTAAAGGATTTGTGAAAAGTTAACAGGGATGGAGCCAGCCTGATCTCTTATTACACCCCTCAATGTATAATCTTGACCTTGACTGGTTGATTAAAATTAGCAAGAACAGTGTCTGGTTTAAAACAATTGAGTCATACATGGAAACTCCTATTTAGATAATTGCACACACATAATGCCATAAACACTACAACAACCCCAGGTTAAACATGAAAGGTCAGCTAACTGAGAAGATATAGGAATAGAATCTATTTTAAATATGTACTTGGGGGAAGAGGTAGATTGAACTGTAGGTATATAATGAATTACCAGAAGTATCTCTCTGTCATTTCAGTTATTAGCTCCTTATGAATAAGTCTGATTTGTAAGGAAGGTAAGAGAATGAGTGCATCCCAACCATCTGAGACCACTGTAGGTAACATGGTGAGATGAGTGATTGACCCACTCACTCATAGCTTGGCCAAAAGGATACCATGGTTGATGTTACCAAAAGCCACAGAGTGGTTACAACCCCACCACCCCACCATGTCTCTCTTGACAAAGATCATGCAATAGGACAGCCAAGGTAGTTTCAATGTCAAAATCAGCTCCAGCCACTATTTAAAATGGATGTAGAAAACCAGTACCATCCAAGAATATGTATATTTAATCAGCCACTTTAAGCAGCCTTTCCTAAATAATCTATAGTGGACAAGAAGCAAGCAAAACTATGCTAACTGAACTCAACAAACATCTTGTCCACATCATCAGGTTTTTGTAAAGTGAAACCCATTCAAAGAAATCTGACCAGAGATGGTCCTAAACATTTCTACAGATTGAACTGTCAGAATTGTAGATCTTAATTCATTTTGAATTTGATGAATTGTGCCTCAAAGTGTCTACTCAACATGTCACATTGAGAGCTTTATATGATATCCAGCTAGGCCAGATTCCAAAAGATACCATACCAAACCATTCAGGAAAGCTTTAGTTTCAGGTAAGTTTAAGGATTAAAAAGAAAAAAAAAATAGAAAACAGCAAAAGAGGGACTAGAACGTTGATTTTGGAAAGTTAAGGGGCCAGATGGACTTAAAAGAATATTTCCTGTGGGTTGTTTAAAATTTTATAAAAGTGTATATGAAGATTTTGAAATTAATTTTAAGAAATCCTCCTGTGGGAAAGTTTTATTGATTGGAAAATAAACATATGATAAGAAGTGACTTTGAAGGTTGACTGGAGGGAACCACAGAGAACTAAGGATTACAATTAAAGAAGAGACCTATTAATACAATAGAGCAATATTATCTGAATATGGAAGAAATTAAGGCTGTCTGGGAACAATGTACTTAGAACTTACTTTCAAGATTGTCTGCCATTATAAAAATGGATCTAACAGAGGCCACAGAAGAGGAACAGATTTTACTGGACAAAATAGAGACTGAGGCTGACTTGAATTTGGTTTGAAAATGGATTTTAAAAACATGCCAGACTACAAGAGGGTTATGGAAAAAGAGGATGTGGATTAGAAAACGGATTTTAAAATGACATTATAAGAGTGATATGGAAAAAGATATCACAATGGATTTACAAATGAAACTGGCTGACGTTTTAATAACTAAAGGGTAAATACAAATAATAAGTCAGAAGAGTGACTTGGATAGTCTCCTTATCTAGGATCTACAAAAGGGACGTGTTAATCTACTGAAGTGGTTTCTGAGAAGAGACAAAGAGAAAATGATAAGAAATCAACTTGCGGGATATTATTTGACGGGATTAAAAACAAAGCTTTTTAAAAGTAAACGAAAGGAATATAAAATGAATTTATTTGATTACAGTTAAAGTATATATGTTGTGGTTTCTGGTACTTTTTAACCTATTTTTTTAAACCAGGACTGAATGATGAGGCTTTAAAGATTT
Organism: Python bivittatus; assembly: GCF_059951505.1. Lineage (NCBI taxonomy): Eukaryota > Metazoa > Chordata > Lepidosauria > Squamata > Pythonidae > Python > Python bivittatus. The sequence goes on along the minus strand of NW_028277058.1, from coordinate 25,154,693 downwards.
GTTTATAAATGGGGAGAGATTTCTTTTCCTTTATTCTTCAGAGAAAGTGATAAGTTGGAATACAAAATGGATTTATTTGATTAATGTTAAAATATATATGTTATTTCTGTAGCTCTTAATAGACTTTTGCTGAACAGTACTGAATGACTTTTTACAATTTATTCATTGATAAGAGATGAGATATGGAAAGATGGTGATTTTTCTTTTTCTTTTATTAATGAAATACTAGAGAAGGTGTTAAGTTACTGAAGTTGTTTATACTTGTCTGGAGAGAAGGGGGAGTCATTTTTTTATATTTCTCCTTTTTAATTTTTTTCCTTTTTTTTTCTTTTTTTCTCTCTCTTTGTGCTTTTCTTTTTCTTTTTATCACTTTTTATATTTTTCTTAGTTTGTATTAGTTTTTTATCTTTGTATCTGTAAACTTTAACAAAATTATTACAGAAAAGCTCTGCTGGACCAGAACAAGAGGACTTAAGAATGAAAGTTAAAACTGCTTTCTTGCCACATAACCCACAGTTTAGATAGGTACTATGAAGCAGAACAAATTCTGCTATGTGGGAAAGAATGCACAGAAGCAATCATGTCAACAATCCCAGAGATCTTAGTAGCCAAATCTTAGAAAGAACTCAACCACACTCCCTGGAAAATGCTCCAGAGCTTCCAGAATCCACTGAAATCTATCATCCTCCACAGGCAGATGATTATATGTCCCCGTGCTTAGCTGCAGCAAGAAATAGTTGCAGCAAGTTGCTTAAATCTCAACAGGAACTGGTGTAACCATCCACAAGGCAAAAGATGTAACAGACATCATTTTCAGACATTCCCAGTAGGGAAAAGAAACAATCCGGAGTGTGACGTACTATAGGGGATGGGCCAGTAACAAGCTGAAACAGACTTACATTTTGACATACCATGTTTGATATATAGTTCTAAACATCCCAACTAAGGCAGTCCTAGCCTGGATACTAAAGTTACCTAGAATTAACATTTTAGGAGACAACCTCCATCATCTCACAGGGGGAGACTGTTCGGTGGCAGGATGGGTGGGTTATATCAGCAGAATCACCAGTCTGGCTCATATGTCCCACCCAAGAACCAAACACTCTAGATTGTCACTTGGAAGAATAGAGAGAGAAATAGGTTTTCTACAGGCTACATCAACTCTTCCTGCCCAATGCTCTGACCCATTCTAGTCCTGTACTGAGTATCCAGAGATCACAATTAGGAGAAACTAAAAATCTCCAGCTGTCCAACCTAAGCCTCAGTTATACATGGCAGGTCATCTCTCTCATCCACAAACCAATCATGATTGGGAGAGACTCTATTATTCACCAACCTGTCATTTAGCAACAAATGAGAGGGAAGCCAATATGCAGGTCAGAGGGAAGCCAGTATGGCCTCCATAGTTCAAATGGCAAGGGAATAATAAGATGTCCCACTTTTCTTTTCACCTGATATGTTATTCACCAACACCATACTTCTCACCACCTGTAGTTTCCTTAATTGGAGCCCCCTCATCCCTTTTCAGGATATTATTGGAGTATTATTTTAAGCACATACAGTAAAAAAGCAATGTGAGCTATATTCTTACCCCTGCTCCACCCTCAGAGTGGCTCCCACTTTCAGGGTTGGGCCCACAGAATTGGGCCCCAAACAAGCAGCCCATCACCTCTTCCAAGCCTGGACTCAATACCCTATAGACGGGGGGACTGGAAGTCTTCTTATCCAGGCCTAGAAGCATAGCAAGCTGCTGGTGATAGTAGAGTTGGAGAAAAAGCTGATGATGGTGAAGGTGCACCATGGACTTCAACTGAAATAAATATATTGCTGTTCCAAAACCAAGATCCTAGGATCTCTTCCTAGGTTTGCCACTGCCTCCTTCCTAAAGCCAAGAGAGAGTGACTGGCCCAAGGTCACCCAGCTGGCTTTGTGCCTAAGGCAGGATTAGAACCCACAATCTCCAGGTTTCTAGCTTGATGCCTTAACCACTACACCAGGGCCAGTCACTCTCTCTCAGCCCTAGGAAGGAAGCAATGGCAAACCACTTCTGAAATCTTGCCAAGAAAACTGCAGGAACTTGTCCAGGCAGTCACCAGGAGTCAACACTGACTCAAAGGCACTAAAAAATAAAAAATTACTAATGATTCGAGCACTATTTATCCTGTGAAACAGGAGTCAATACCTACATAACAGCTGGAGTTAAAGAGATTCAGAAATAAAGAAAATGTAACATCTTAGGACTAGTGCATACAATAACTTTTGGACATTATTCCTCGCTTCACATTCAAATGGCAAAACAGAATGTATGATAAGGCTTTCAGCAAGTCCCAGGTCAGTAGTGGGATTTTTTACTTTAATCTCTGTCAACACAGAAGTTGCTGACACAATTAGGCTGTTACAATTGCCAACACAAAATTACATTTCCAAGAAAGGGCAAACCTGCAGTCATACTAATTGCAACAATACTCCACAAATCACCTATTAAAATCATTTCCTAATACTCATTAATTCAATATCAAAATGCCAGCAAGCTAGTACACTCAACCTATTTTACTCAGTGCCAATATAGGAGAAATATTTGTTCAGGTTAATGAAGCTCTGTTCTTGTCCGTAATTGGAAAGGTCAAAACTTTAGGACAGCTTCCCCTACCCTAATTCTTCCCATCTTCTCTAGCCAGCAAGACCATTACAGTGTTACCGAAAGCAGGACAAACCAGTTTTTTAGGCTTGGCTGTGCAAAAAACAACAACAACAAATACTGACAACATCCACAGTGTAACTACTTTTAATTTCCACAGGTTTCCTACAATTACAAATGTTCATTGAGTCAGTATTATAAGGACAAATTACCCCACGGGAGGAATAGCAGACCAAGCTTTTCTTGGGTGATCTTCTGGCTGTCAGATGATCAGTGTTATAAACACCTCCAGAGAGCACTAAGCTGGGAACCACTGGTTTAGATCATCTTTCATTTCACACCTGACTAATTACAACACAGTATACATATGTCTAATCTTATGCATATGATACATGTTAATTCTCTACTGAAGTGCATAAGAATTTGGTGTACTGGATTTATGTACTGCCCTTACTATAATGCAATGGGAGGAGAGGAGGCTTTCAACATAGTATATACTGGAAATGCAGCCATTACAGCTTTTTCAACAGGACACGTTTTCACACAATTTGCGAACCCAGCAAATCTTTAAAAACGGGACTCAACTCCGACATATCCTATGGCTGATACTTATTCTGACTTTTTTTTTTAATGGTGCCACCTTTTCCTGACATGATATCGTGCCTTAACAGCTGTGTGGTCAGCAGAAACTCCACATATGGGTCGTTTTTCCCAAAAACGGGGACTCAAGAATGGGCAGTAAGCTTCCCCAGTTGAATTCTGACAGGCACAGCGAGCTGAAGAAAGTAAACCCGGGCATCATTATGGCGCTCCCTTTTATGATGTCGCCACAGTAAGAGTTAAGCGAGCGTCCTCAACCACTCACCAAGAGGTGCTAAAGGGATCTTTCCTTTCCATGGTTTTAGTCCACGGCTTGTGCCACGTGATGCTTTGAGCCGCTTCGGCCCAAAGTTGATCCGGCTCCTCCACCGACTTCTTGAAAACCGTGTCATAGTCACCAGCAGCAGGCGCGGCTGCCTGGGAGGCGAAATGGCTGGCTAACTGGAGGGGGCGAGTTTGAGGAACACCCCCCGCCCAGGAGCTCAGAAAGCGCACCACAGCAAGCGCTTTGCTTGGCCGGGTGAGGCACTCGAGCCCGCCTGTTGATCCCCGACTGAGGCAGCTACAGCTACAGACGATTTTCTGCAGCAAAGCGCTTCTGCCCTGGACGATCATGTTCCCTGAAGACGCCCCGTCCCGCGTTCTACCAGGCGCGCGCGCGCGTGTGTGTGTGTGTGTGTGTGTGTGTGTATACAACTGAAAGAAGACCGCCCCCTGCAGCGAACTAGAAGTATACAAGTTCTTCCCAAGTCACAACAAAAAGTCGAGCTGGATTTCTGAACACGGGAAACTTTGCTCATTGATCTACTATGCTTTGTTTTACAAATCACAAATTTACAGCGATTTGCAAAAATCCAGTCCGGGCTTTGCTCTTACTTCCCAAATCCTCCCCTTGTGTGTTGAAAAAAGGCAATGATTCCGTTGCATAACCCCGCACCTCCGTTCCCCTTTCAACCCGCCCCAATTTGGTTTATAGCCCTTCACGGCTTAAGACTTTTTTTGCTGCAGATACCTGCTAGTTTTTATTTTTCCTCCAGGTTTATTAAATGTCTAGAAGTACTTCATTTAGTTTAGAAACTTCCACTGTTTAAATCCTGATTTGGATAAGAGTAAAGCTTTCATTCTGTTTTTCAAGGACTAAGAGCTTCTATTCTCTTTCAAATATGCTAGTACCCTCCTGGAATAGACTTACATACTACGTTTTAAAGAAGTTGTGTCCTTCCTGATTTGAAAAGCAGGGATAATGCATTATGCTGTCCTAAATGATAATTAAGAAGGATTCCATTTACACTGGACACACATCAAAGCAACCTCTGCTCAGAATAAACAAGTTCTTAAAGACTGAGTTTTGCCTGTTGGTAGGCAGCTGACAAGTCAAATAGTACTGGCCTTTCAGGGCCAAATTACACATGGGATTTACTCTGAAATCACTGAAAGTAATCTGTTGAGAACAATGTATGACTTCATCCACAGAGAAACGGATTTTATTACAGTATCAGCGGCACTGTATCAGGTAGGTGTTGGTGCTGTGGGGGGATCAGTAGTGGGGGGGAATCAAAAAAGGAAAGATGGTGGTCACAACTGCTTAAAGCCATGACCCCTTTTGCACGTGTTGTGGGATATGCATAAAATGGGGCAGGGCTTAATGCACTCATAGCTGCCATCCTGACTTTTTGACACCCCCCCCCCATGGACAAGTATAGGAGGGATTCTCCAGTTCCTCCCACAGCAGCTGGATGGTAGCAGTAATAGCCATGGAGAAGTCTGTACAAAAAGAGGAAGAAAGGCCCTGTGATGGCCAACTCCAAAAACAGAGTCCATCCTTCCTATCCCCATCACACAGCACCCACATTGCTATAATGTTGAATGTGGATTTCCATTTCAAAATACTCACATGGAACAGGTCACTCAAGAACATAAAAATAAACCAGTACAACCACTGTCATTGCATGAACTCATAGAGAAATTCCAATCTATGAAACTCAGGAAAGCCCCTAAGCCTGATGGCTTTCCAGTCAAGGGCTATGGAACCTCCATAGACTTACTGGCACCTATATTATTAGAGGTTTACAATGAGTTATTTAATCTTACTACGCTCTCTTCTATGTTCTATGACGCTTATCTTACAATAATATTAAAGACGGAGAAAGACCCTCCCACACATATACTACTGTTGCATAATGTGGAGATTGCAGGATGTATTATCATCCATAATTCACCCAGTTCAGTCTCGATTTATAAAATATAGACAGATATCTGATAATATTTGTTTGGTGAGTGATAAGCTAGAATTGGATGTTTTAATTTAAATGGTGAAAAGCCCTTTGATATGGTTCAGATTGAGTTTATCAAGTGTGTTTGGAGAAGATATATGTTTCTGCCATTTTTCTGTACATGAGATTAGAGTTTAGTATCTTTACCCAGTGGGTAGAGTTATTGCAAAAGAATTTATTTTTGAATCTGTCAAGTAATATTGTGGTATCTTTCATGGATTCTCATATCTTCTCTAATTCTTAACTTTATTCTTGAACCATTAGACTGTCTCATAATATTAAAGTTGTTGCAATAGTGGATACCAAATACAAACTGTCTCTATATGCTGATGATACTGTGAGTATTTTGGATAACTAATATTACAAAGTTTACTGGAGCTGTACAGCAATATGGTTTATATTCTGGTTATCCTCTTCCCATTGGGAGGAATTAGATTAACAGAATGGATCTCTGATTTCACTAGCTTCTCCCTATGAAGTTGCTGCTGTTCCCTCAGCAAACATACTTCTTGTGAAGGACAGACAGGATGTGAAACCCATAAATGAAAATATAACAGATTGTGTATTCAGGCAATGTTTATTGACTGCACAGATTGAAATTTCAATTTTCAATGTTCAAGCATTTAACATCAATAAATAAAAAAAGAATCAACTTTCATTTGCTCAAGTCCATAGATAAATTAGCAGCATTTGTAGAAACTCCAAATACTAATAAAAATGTAGTTCAAAATTAGCCTGGAGAATCATTTTAATTCCAGTCTTCATAAAAGGGATATTTGAGTACAGAGAGAGTACTCTCTCTGTAAGAATGTCACTATGAATAATATATTTCAAACTAAAGTGACAGTATAACTAAGAATAATCTTATACTTCAAATTTATCTTACAGATTATTCTCAATAGAATATTGGTGGATTATTCTGTTCTTCAGTTAGCTCCACTGCCAATATAATTTGATTGAGCTATTAATGCCTGAATTGCTATCAAGTAGAACTGATGTTAGAGAATGTTGCTGACATACAACCATTCTACAATTCCTGGTATGCTATTTAAAATGAAACCTTTTTGGAATATTTTTAAAATATTTCTGCTTTGTCTATTTCACAACGTTAAAAAGCTGACTTTTTCATTTATCCTCACAAGATCAGGCTGTTCCTTTTGAGGGCAATGTTGATCATAACTGCAAGCATTCAATGGTAGCATCATTCCTGACAAAGTATAGTTTACATAAACATCTAGAGAGAGCTACACAAGGTAAGATTACAGATGTGGCTCTGGAAGCTAGATTAATTAATTCCTTTGGAGCAGGAAAGAAATATTGAGAAGGTCAGATTAACATAAACACTGTTGATAACATGTAACAATAGAACCATTGATTGGTCTAATGTCTTTAGATTCCACACAAATTAGCAATAATCATAAAAAACAATAAACACCTCTGCTACACTGTGATTTACTGTGGACATAGAAGAGAAAACCAAACCAAACCAAAGGAAACTGTTACCCCAATACCAATGCATCCCATTGGAAAATAACGTTCAGTTAAAGAGGGGCTGATCTTGCAGCAGCCAAAGTTTGACATACCAGATGAATCTACTGGACCTGTTTCTAGACCTGGAATGATTCTTGCTAACAGTCTGCATTTTGTTCCAGTTACAGCTTTGTTAAATTCACCTCCTATTTTAGAGATCTCACATGATCACATGAAGAACCCACTATGTCTCTTACTCAGAGGTCAATGAGTCCTTCATTGGTATCTCATTTGCCAAGTAGAGCTTATGGCCATTTTTTTTCCTGTTCAGGATAATGCTATGGGTGACCTGCAGTTGTCATTGGAGGATCAGATCACCACAATTTTAAATCTGAAGACAAAACCACACAGTTTTCAAACAGCTTAGTCTCCTCTTTTACATTCAGAGTGGCTTCAAATTTCCCCCAATTAGTGTATTATAATTTCTTTCATGGAATGTTCTCTGATTCTAAGACTGAAGACTGTACCTTCCTAGTTAAAATTTATTTCCTTCCTATATGCATTTATGCCCAGATAATCTGTGAGGTGCATATGCTAGTAAAGGTGTTGGCGTATTTATTAAATCTTATAAGGCAAATTAGCCAAGGAATGTAGATTCATTGCCCAGTAAAATAATTAACTTATACTAAAAATCTAGACCTGCCATTGATACTTTTTTCCCTGCACTGCATTGCAGATAGGTGTTCAGATTTGACTTTTCTGATTGGTTGAGTTTCTTACTTACAGCCACCAAATAAGAGAGTGTATGAAAGATTTTTGCATCATGGTGGCATTACATAACATAGCTATCATGTAACAACTGTTTTCAAAGGTATTCACCCAATGACAGGATTTAGACATCATGCTAAGCACTAAAGCAATGTATTTGGCATTGATCATCTGTTTCATGAGAATGTATTCCACTCCTATCTTACAATCACCCAACAAGTTTATTGTTTTATATGAAGGACAAACTAGAGATATCAATTTACTTTACAATACTCAAGTATTGTAAAGCGGAGAGATTGGAGAGGAAGGGATTACAATAGAGTAACCAGGCACAAAATGGGGAATACACTGGGCTGTTTGCATAGTGTGCTGGCACCAGCACATTCCTTTCAATGGGTATTCCCCATTGTGTGCCTGCCTACTTTCTTATAATCCCTGCCCCTCCAAAGAATGTAAATACAAACATTAATTCCCTTCTTGATAATTATCCCAGCACAGAGATGACCATTCCAAAGGGCTGGGGAGTGGTTAGGAGGCAAATAAAAGCCAAGGTGTGAAATTGATTGACCTTGTCAGTTTCAAGCCAGCTATCCCAGCACAGGCAGGGTGAGCATTCCAAAGGGTGGGGGAGTGGGGAAAAGGAAAGCACAGTCATGGTCACAAGATTTCCCATTTAGTGACCACTTTGCTTAATGACAGAGCTGCTGGTCCCAGTTATGGTTGCTAAATGAGGACTACTTGTAATACTTTGAATGAAGTACTTTTAGATGCTCAGAGATGCCAGTTCTGTCTTACGGAGGTCACTTGAGGGTGAATGGTGGTCTCAGAGATGCATGATAGTTGTTACATGGTTGGAAGTAGGAAATCCAGCCATTTTCTAGCACCATTGTTTTGTAGGCATGCACATTGTCAAGCTTGTGAATTTTGCCTACACAGATTTTTCCTGCCCAAGGTCAAATTCTAGTGAGTGCCAAGGGCATAGTGTTGGGTCACTAAGTTGACAACAGATTTTGTATGTTCACATGGTGTGTCATCCTAATAGGTGCAGCATCTGGATCAAATAGCAATAGGGATAGTATGATGAAGCTTTTCTCATAGGAATCTGTGTTGTCTAGTATGCTGTCCCACTCTATCAGACTGGGCAGAGAAAACCCGATGTTGCCATCAGTGGAGTTAATCTGGAAGTAATTAATTCACATTCCTCATTATTTGAGCATGCAGTGATGCTCTTTACCACAGAGATTGAACTGATCAAAGAATTCTGACTTAGCTAGTGACAAGTTGCTCTGCATATTTACCTAACATACAACTTAAATCCTTATTTAAGGATTTAACAACACATCAAAGGTACATATTGTGAAGGCTATGTTCTTCCGAGTTGTAACACATGGATAGGAAAGCTGGATCATCAAAACGGCTATATGAAGAAAAACTAATGCCTTTGAGTTATGATCCTGGGGAAAAATTTGAGAATATCCTGGACCACAAGAGATACAAATAATTCAATATTAGATGAAGTGAAACTAGACTGCTTACTGGAAGCACAAAGATAAAGCTTAGATATTTGTGACACATAATGTGAAGGCAAAAGGGACTGGAGAAAACCCTGATGCTTGAAAAAAAATCAAAAGCAATTGAAAAAGAGGCCAATGAAGGACAAAGTCATTAGTTATTATCTCTGATGACACAATCATGAGCTTACAAGCCAACATACAAACTTTTTAAATATAATCTAATTTATTAATGGTTTGGAATGAATTTTTAAACATAACTAATTAGTACTACTAAATGAAGAAACTGATCAAAGAAAATGGTCTTTTTATTTTACACTGTGCATAAAACAACCTAAAGGGACTTAGGGTCTCTCTCCTTCCATGTATTAGTAAAATATGCCAAATATAAAACATAATGCATGCTGTTTTCTATATGTTATTCGAATGCATATGTATTTAAATATGGGTTTACTACTTTTTCAGCAACAGAGAAAGGTTAAATTAAAAAAAAAACCTGCTCAATGATAGTTCATATGTCCAAATGCATCATATATCATTTTTATTATCCCTGAATTGTTTGGAAAGAAGTAATTAATCAAACTGACTGAGTGGTTGAATTTATACATTGTATTAAACCATAATTTGTTTTAAGAATCCTTTGTTGGCTAGATTCAGAAATAATGCTTTGCACAATATCTAAATTCACATGTTGTACTAACTCCAGCATTGACAGATGCTAGGATCTGCAAACCTTATGAAATTCAAAGGAACTTTGGCAAATACCTCCCACACCTTTTTTTACGGTTGGGTTTTTTTTTAAAAAAAATCTTCTAGTATTGTAGAAAAACATTCATCAAGGCAAATACAGCTATTGATTATGCTATGTTCTTTGCTCAAATCCAGGGTCAGGGAATAGGTGGATTCCTAGATGTCTGTTTGTTTGGCTTATTTCCCATCTTTCCCCAGAAGCTCAAGGCATAATCATCTCCCTTCTATTTTATCTCTGAAACAGAGTTGTGTGAGCAGGTTAAGCTGATAGAGTGATTGGCCCAGAGCCATCCAGTGAGTTTTCATAGCTAAAGGAAGACTCAGACCTGGGTCTCCTGGTCTTAGGACAACATCTTTACCACTACACCACACTGGTTCTTGCAGAACACCTACTCCCATTGCAGTAATATCAACAGATAAGTATCAAAATAGAAATATAAACAATTTTCTCTAAGCAGAATTACAATGTATTTTAAGAATACATTTTTACATACATTCTTTAAGAAGAAGAGATCAGTTCCTAAACATTTCAGCTGCCCAAGGTTTCTTCCGTGGGAATAATATGTTCAATAGCTTTAGCAAATCTGTGCAGAAATAAACTGCAGTGAGAAATGAATTTAAAAAAATAATTACAAATATTGAAAATACAAATATTTTATAAACAGTAGCATCTGAATATTATATAAATAACATTCACATCAATTGCAAATGTCAGATTCTTTTTCTAACCAAATATTGTTCAAGCAAGAGAGCATGAATTTAAATTCCACTGAGGGCTCGGTTATTACAGAAAACAATCTTAGCTACTTTTCAAATAAAAAAAATAACTAAAAACATAATCTACTACAGTAAACCTTTTGTTCATAAAGGTGTTTCTCAAAGTCTACACAAAAAGAACTCTAAGCTGAAATATAAGAATTCACATTAAGAAGCAAATGTTTGTTTAAAGCTTTGCTGAACACATAAGACACCCCTCTTCCCATTGGGTGAATTAAGGAGTAAAATAAGTATCTGCATCCCCAAAGCAAAAAAAAAAAAAAGATCCAAAATGTTCTCCCCTTCCCAGTGATACAAAATCACACCCATGCCTTCTACTGTCTCCATCCAGAGAACAGAAGTAGGACATCAAGCCCAAAAAGATTACCTACTCTGATCTGTATAAGGAAATGGTTTGAGGATCTATTTAGCCATCAGCCTGTCCTGATAACCCAGTTTCTTCTATCTTTTTTTATCTAATTAATACTCAACAATATGGGCAAAACACTTTATATAATAGTGCCAGAACTTAAAAGAGCATTTGTTCTCTTTATTTCCTTTTTAATTATCTCAAAATGTAATGTGTATCTTTAGTGTTACTTGCATATTGATATCAGCATTCCTGCTTACACTTTAGATTATTCATGCCTGAGAAAATAGTTTGAAACACAAAGAGGAAGTTTAATGAGTTTCAAGAGGACATGGTATGGAAAACACAATATTAAAAAAAAAAAATCTGACAACACAATCCTGTTGTCCATCTACTGAGAAGCAAGTCTCACAGATTGGCTCAAGGAAATGTGTATTGGTTTGATCTTGAAAAATGTCCTGTTGAATGCGCTTTGATTAACAAAATATTGAACTATAAAGCTGTATGTACGTTCTGTAATTGCTTGAGAGGCAGGCTGGTTTATAAAGGATTGTGCTGTCTGCCACAGATTCAAGGCCAGAGGAGAAGTAGTCCTGCCCTTATTTCACATCCACCAAAATGAGTGACTACTAGTGCCAACAACACAATTACTGTACCCCAATAATAATATAGTCTTCTTCAATGCACAAAATACAATCATCTGAAATGCAAATGAAGAACACGGGTTACCTAAAATACAAAACAGCCATTTTAGAGTTGTTATTATTGCTAACCAAAAAGTAACAGTAGCAACAAATAACAATGCAGATTGGTGAAATGACTTCCAGGTGATGCTATGTCAGACAATGTGTAATGTTGCTGTTTTCCTAGCTGTGATGCTAATTCCCACAGAACAGAACTGGAACTCAACCTGGCAACAGATGCCATGTCTTTGAATTGGGCTTCTGCTCAGTGGAATGAAATGCCCACAACCAATCGTTACTACCATATAGATGAGGGTTGATTCTTCCTATTTAAATTATTTGGTTGTTTATGAAGGTTTATAAAACATTGTATTTTATTATTGATGCTATATGTAGTTACATGTACATGTTGTGGAATTTTGCCAAAGGAAGGAGCACAACACTGAGAAGAAGAACTATGTTTACTGCAATGACCACTGGGTGCCTGCTTTCAAGAAAGAGGGACCCAGAACGATAGAAAAGCATAAAATTTATACACTTTTGAAGTTGAGAGGTGGGAAACCTGAGGGATCTGATTTGAGGATAGGTTTGGATAGAGTCAAGGAATCTGTTGCAAAAGAGAATGGAATGTTGTGCGTGCTCTTAATAAAGATGGAATTCCTATAGTTTCTCACTTATTAGCAAAGTTATTATATGTACATTTGTTGTTGCCATGGCATTTTCTGAGCTATAATCAAGGTAATGTTATTTTCTTAAAAGAAAATTAGAAGATAAACCTAACATGCCAATAAAAAAGGACCAATAAAGTATGACTATTTAATTAGGTTTCCATTTATTTCATGCAATCATTGATTATTCTCCAGCTCATTTGCAATTTAAAGCAGCCAGTTTCAGAGATGCTATACTGTATTTGCAGTTCAAGATTCATTGTATGCTTCCAGTCTGGAAATATGGGCCTGTGGTTTGTTACTGTAGTGTCATTATTCTCAGTGCATAATCAGAATAAAACTGCTTATTCATTCTGCAGAGAATGGTATAATTAGAACTTCTTACTGAAAGTAAATTTCGGGAAGAATTATATACTTTACAGGACAGAATAGTCTGCAATTCTACAGGCTTATTTTATCTTTTGGAAAGAAACACAGTAAGTAAATATGCTGTTGGTCAAGTTTCTGTTAAATAGAAAAAGAGATGTAGAGATAAGCATAGCAGGAGTGGGTATTCAAAACTGCCATTAATGTCTGGCAGCATTGTTCTTGACTTATATGTAAGTATAAACAAGTCTTGTGTTAGCTTGGCTAAAATGAAAGCTCTATCTATCTATCTATCTATCTATCTATCTATCTATCTATCTTTCCATCTATCTATCATCTATCTATCTGAGCCACTCCATTCGCAAAGAAATCCTTGAGTAGTATAAAATTGTTAGGGTTGTGCAGCACTTTGGATCAATTCCAAAAAATGACCTTTGGAGCATAGGGGATGTGAATATGGCATCTATCTGTAATCCCTTAAAGCACCTATCTCTTTTCCTGGAGTCATGTATGAACCCAGGAAATGACACCAATGCTTTAAGGATTTACAGATACAGTAGGTGCTATGTTTGTGTCCAAACATACTACAAAACACCTTTTGGGGAATAAATCCAACGTGTTGTACTACTCTAAAAATTATTCTAAAAGAACAAAATTCAACTATAAAATTAAATTCAATATGCAACCAGAAAAGAAATAGCAGGGATGGATGGATGGATGGATGGATGGATGGATGGATGGATGGATGGATGGATGGATGGATGGATGGATAGTAAATAAGTAAATCAGAGCTCTCTAGAGAAAATGTTTCCATGGAGCTTTGCTCTGTTTGGTGGAATACAATTGTTAGTTGAAGAAATGTATTCTTTTTTATATTTTGGACTCCATTTAAATAAGGATGAATGCATTCCTGTTATACAGTCTCTGGGTGTTGGACTTAGTGTAGAAACCTCCATACACTGTGAGGAGCTTCCGAGTCTTTACATCAGCAGCCTCATGTCCTCCTTTGGCCAGCTCAGTATATAGGCAGGGTGCCTGATGACTGGCAGGGCGTACATATTGATGGCGTGGATCTTGTTCTTCCCATTAAGCTAGCTCTTCCGGACCTGTCTTATCCTTTGGTGGTACTTAAATGTTGCTGTCTTCCTTGCCTCCTCATCGTGGTTCCCATGTGACCCTGGGATACCAAGGTACTTGTAGCTGGTCTGTATGTCTGCTATGTGGCCCATTGGTAGTTCCACCCCATCAGTCTTAACTACCTTCCATCTCTTTACTACCAGCTGGCCACACTTCTCCAGTCCAAATGACATCCCAGTGTCCTCATTGCAGAGCCATATCAGGTAGATCAGCAAGTTGATGTCTCTCTCACTCTTAGCATACAGCTTGATGTCATCCATGTAGAGGAGGTGGCTGTACACCAGGTGGCTATACACCCAAAGACTGTACCCCAGCCAGAAAGAGGGCAAGCAGGGTCTGGTGAATGTCAAAGCTACTATCCTGGATGAAACCCAGAGCATCCAGGAGTACATCAGTAAGATGGCGCCCAAAGATGAGCTACTTAGAGAATGCCTGAGGCAGCAACAGACATGGGTGGAAGTTCAAGTGGAGGAAGTACCATGGCAAGACAAGCCCCTGCATGGGATGTGTCATCGACAGATAGCTGAGGTGGCTGACACTGAGAAATCCTACCAGTGGCTGCAAAGGGCTGGACTAAAAGACAGCACTGAGGCACTGATCATAGCAGCACAAGAATGGGCACTAAGCACCAGATCCATAGAAGCAGGGGTCTACCACGCTAGACGGGAACCAAGATGCAGACTGTGCAGAGAGGCCCCAGAGACAGTCCAACACATAGTGGCAGGGTATAAGATGCAGGCAGGAACTGCGTAAACTGGACGGCACAATCAAGTAGCTGGCATTGTGTACAGGAACATCTGCACAGTGTATGGGCTAGACCCTCCCAAGTCCAGATGGGAGATTTCACAGAAGGTCATGGAGAATAACAGGGCTAAGATCCTGTGGGAATTCCAGATCAGATGGACTGGCAGGTACTGGCCAATCAACCAGACATCAAGGTAGTAGACAAAGACCAGAAGACAGCAGTAGTGATAGATGTAGTGGTATCAAGTGACAGCAACATCAGGAAGAATGGAGTATGAAAAGCTGGAGAAATATCAGGGTCTGAAGGAGGAACTAGAGAGGATGTGGAAAGTAAAAGCCAAAGTGGTTCCAGTGCAGTAGGAGCACTCAGGACTATGACTCCTAAGCTGGGAGAGTGGCTCCAACAGATCCTAGGAACAACAACAACGGTCTTTGTCCAGAAAAGTGCAGTGTTAGGAATGGCTAAGATACTAAGCAGAACCCTCAAACTCCCAGACCTCTGGAATTGAGGAAGACACATACCACGCATAGGGGTGAGAGGGGATATATATGTAAATGTATATGTATATATATTCAACCCAGAGTTCTTACTAGAAGCACAATATGTGAAGACCCAGCTTTCTAGAGAAGGCTGTAATGCTGGGAAAGCTGGAAGAAAAAAGAAGAGGACAACCAACAGAAAGGTGGATAGACTCAGTTACAGAAGTGATGGATGCACCGTTTGACCTGAAAGACCAGGTTAGGGACAGATTGTCATGGAGAAAATCTATGTGTTCTCTAAGAGTCAACACCAGCTTGAAATATAGAGAGAGAGATAGACATAGACATAGATATTGATGATACAGATATTGATGTAGAGATAGAGATAGATGCAGATACACATATAGATATCTCATAGCTTCCTTTTTCATTCCTATATTCTACTAGAATACTCACTAGATACTGGATTAAGCTACTGCTAGTGTACTTAGTTATGCTGGTTTAACTGTGAGTTGAACGAGGCTTACATTTGAGAAATGAAACTGTGAAATGCTGTGAACTGAATGAATGTCTCCATCCTTGGAGTTAATACTGAAAAGACATTTTTTAAAAGAAAAAAATACTGCTGCCAACATTGTAATGAATGTATACATAACTTTAACACACTGTTGTAGAGAAAATGTCAAGGTCAACCTGGCTGGAATTATTCAGTCATTCACTGTGGTTCATATTTAGCAGATATGCATTTTGGAGTAGAACTAAATACATAAAGAATGTCTAGAATCAAAAGGATAGTTCAAAATAAAAAATGTTTCTTAAGGAAGTTTCATACACCAATAGAAAACCTGAATCTTGGAGCTTTCTGTCCTCATAGTTAAGGAAAAGAGAAGAAAATAGGAAGCAGGCTGAAAGAGACAGCCTGAGGCTTTTCTACATGGCAGTACTAAAGTGATACTGTGCAGTTTGAGAGTCAGCACCAAAATATGGCAGCTCAGAGTGCTCACCAGAGATTTGAAGCAGCAAAAGACCTGCTGCTTCCCCTCCCTCTCACATGTCCCTTATATAGGGAAAAGTAGGACTTTTTATTGCTGGGGGAGCTGGCATCCAAAAGACCTTCTCTCTCTGCTTCTCCTGACACTCATGGGTTAGTAAAGTAAGTGAGAAAGGAGTAGAAATATGATTTTTCACACAGTGGGAGAAGTATGTCTTTCCCATTGCCAAAACACAAATGGCCCAGAAAATTATTGGCCAGGGACCAGAGAGGGGTATCCTCAGTAGCTTCAAGCCAATAAGAGCAGGGCAAGCCTTCACCTCTAAACTTATCTTGGAACAATTTGCCATAGACCTATATGAAAAACATCACTTTTGAGGTGGAACTAGAAAAGATGGACAGAGACTGCCTTTGCAGTGGGCCAAGGTGGGTTGAAAATGATGTCCTTCATGTTCTCAATGAGTGGTCAGTGGGGCATTTTCACATGAGAGCAAGTAGGATGTGCTGAAGAGCACTAGAAGCATCAGTTTTCCAATTAGGAGAAAGTAGAACAGGGACAATGAGAATAAGAAAGTGGGAGTCCCTTGCTTGCTGTCCCTACTCTTGATGTTCCCACTGGTTCAATAGGATAAATGGTGCAAAGAAGCTGTGCTTTTGAACCCAATCTCAAACAATTGTTCATATGTAGAGATTAACATGAAGATTGTAAAAGAATGCAGAGATAACCTTGATGAAGGTATCTTATGAGAAAATAAAAGACAACTCAGTCCTGGGAAAGTGGAAAGTCTGAAGAAGAAACTCAAAATAATTATGCCTTGATTCTAAAGCAAGAATGTCAGTTGATATGTTTTGGGTTGGGTTTTTTTTTTTCTTTTTGTAGTCAGAAGGCAATAACACAAGCTTTCAGGAATTTAATAGCTGCAACTTTCAGAGCCCAGGTGGATACACCTTTATCTCAAGATGACAAAGCAGAAGTGCCTATCAGCTCAGAAGCCAAGGATCCTAACCTAATACCAATGAAAAAACAGTTTCAGGGGGTTTTTTTGTCTGCGCTCAGTCATTACTGACCCTGCAGTGACTGCTTGGACGAGTCCTTGCAGTTTTCAAGGCAACTGTTTCGGAAGTGGTTTGCCAGAGCCTCCTTCCTAGAGCAGAGCCCAGCTGGCGAGTGCAGAAGGCGGGGTTTCCGTTGCTTCACACCCTTTTCAGGCGTGCACGGTTTTTCGCGCTTACCGGCAACTGCTCCCGACTCCCGTGCAAGCACCCCCAGCATTTTTCCTCCCACCGGAGTGAGAGTCCCCATTTATCTACTCACGTGAGTTTTCGACCTGTTGGGTTGACAGGAACTGGGGAGGAAACAGGAGCTCACCCTGTTTAGCACGAAGGCTGGACTTGAACCGCCGAAGCGTCAGCCATTTCTGGCCGGCAACTTTCAGCGTCATTAAGCTGCTGCGCCACCGCGTCCCCCTGTTTCAGGTTTACCTTTGGCTATATAGAGAATTCAGATTTAGAACTGGAGTCAAAGCACTCAGACCTTGGAAATACTGCAAAGAAAGACATCTGACCCTAATAAATCAGGCTATTCTACTTTAGCTGTGTTTGGGAAAAATCTTGGGTATTTACGGGCATTTAGTTTAATGGGTTTATGTAGCACTTTCTATATTTATTTATTTATTTACTTACTTACTTACTTACTTACTTACTTACTTACTTACTTACTTATTTAAGCAATTTATATGGCTGCCCAACTCACTCATGGTGACTCCAGGTGGCTTTTTATGTCCTTTCAAAGTTTTTTTCCCCCTAATAACAAAACAATGAGAAACAAGACAACTTTATGTTAATAGTGTCAAAATAAGAAAGCTAATTCAGACAGCTGCTATTTATCATATCAGCTTATACATTAAATGGAGGGTTATGCTCTAGCTCCTGGAGCAGTCATCCTAGAGTGACATAAGTCATTTCCACACTAGAAATTTATAGTGTCTTTTAGAATCTTCCAACCATAGCTGTGCCAGAATAACAGTAATGTAAAGAGGCTCTCACACCCTGCCAAGGAAAGAAAGGAGTCCTTGGTGCTCTCTGAGCTTGGTTGTTTGCTGGCAGATGTTTCGTTACCCAACTAGGTAACATCATCATGAAGTTACCTAGTTGCGTGATGAAATGTCTGCAAGCAAACAACCAAGCTCAGAGAGCACCAAAGACTCTACAGTTCAACCCTGAGCTATTCTGTATAATATGCAGAGGAATATAACACTAGCCATAACCTTTTCAGAATCCAAGCTTGTAATGTTTCTTTATATCAGATATTCGAGAGTATTTCAAAGAATCCTAGAACTCTTCAAAGAGAATGAGATGAAGTTAATTATCTTAGGTAATTATCTAACTCACTTACCTAATAAATTATCTTATTCATTAACAAACTTTGTTGATTAGATTGTTGCCCTGGATTCAGTATCAGTACAAACTTCCCTGGGGGGAAAAAAAGACTCCTCTTGCTAGAAGTTTTTTCCAACAATGCCCATGTTTTATTGCAAAGTACTCTTTACTATGGTTGTAAAGTACAGTATGCATGTCCAGAAATAAAGCTGCCATATACTTGATGTAGTATAAATCTTTCGCCTCAGGCAACAAACTGGGAAGGGTAGTTGAGCAGGGCCAGGACTTAGTGAGGCATCAAGACAGGTTGTTAGCTCTGATAGCATTGTCATCTCCGATACCTTACTCTGAGGAACCTTCAACATAAATTCCTTGAAAGAGCAATTGTTCTAGAGAGTCATATAGGCCTGATTGTTCACTTAAGGAGTCCTCAAACTGGGATAATTCTGTGTTCCAGAATGTGTACTAAATCAGCATGCTTGATTCTATGGGGTATTCAGAGAAAGTTATTATTAGGCCTATCTTCTGAGTGAGCTATTTAGTGGAAATGGCAGAGGGAGGGAGATGGCTTCCACTGGGATGAAATGAGCTTGTATTTGAAAAGATGCCAAGGGTTCCATGGTAGATTAAATATTGCATAGTTTTCTATAGGCAGAAAGTTTGAAAACCATTGCTCTGTGTGGTGCCCCCAATATACCTTCATCTTTTAATATCAAACATTAAAACTGTCTCAATAGCAGGTTTCTTGCTTCTAAAAAAGGAAAGGTAAACATACTTTACACTTTTCAGATTCACTATTGTATGAGCTTTCTATGGCACACATATTTATAAATTAAAAGAGAAAGATAAGAAAAGCTTCTGTGTAGTCCAGCTGACTATGCTGTAAATTAAATAAAGTTATCAAAAAAGAAGAGTTTCAAACTTGTGTCTCATGATTCCAACATATTTTTTCAGTCTGTAATACAGAACTACAGTATATTCTAATCAATTCTATTCCTTGCCAGCTTCTGCTTTACATTTTTTCAAATGTGAGTGTGATAAATTTAAAGATTCATCTCTTTTAGAATACTGACAGTACAATTTAATCTTGTAACAAGAGATTAGGCTGGTAGAATGCAAAAGATGATATATATATATATTAAGAGAGAGTGGCGATTCCCATCCATGCACATAAATAGAAATATGAAATATAGGGATGACTATAGAAGAGAGTCTCAGCCTGGGGGTGAAATGAAGAATATGAAAAGACTGCATTCATGCTCATACATTTTAGAGTACGGAAAAGCAAAATTATAAAAATGGTCAATTAAAACTAATATGTGTATACTCCCCTAAAAGCTCATTTCAGAAACTCTAGCATAATTTTATAATCACTGTCTCCAGTGAAAAGTAATCACTTCAGTTTGATGTAAATCATTATTAATTGATTATAATCAAAGAATTGCAAATTATAAACTAGAAATCATGGTGATATAAGATAGAGTGGATAAAAGAGATCTCTGGGTGGTTTTGAGTAGAATTTCTGACTTGTAGTAATAGCAGCAACAAAACGAAAACATTTTATGAAAGCGAGAATAGTTAGTTGCATGATAGGACTGTAAACTCAGCATAGTTCTCAGAACAAATGAAAGAAAACTAAAGCAACGCTGAACAGAAACTTTCTGAGCTTTCTAACAATCCCAGAATAGAACCACATCCCTGACAATGATGATGTGATGACCATTCAACTGCCACAAATATGTTTGCAAAGAGCCATCCAAGAATGTACGTTACATTCTATCTCAGGGCAGCAAAAGCACAGCCTACCAGCATCTGTTTTGTGGCTCTCATTTATTTTAAGTCTGGGGAAGGGATAAAGATCAGAGCAACTATTTTATTTCTTAAAAGCCCCCAAAGCCCCTTTGGAGTGTGCTTTCAGCCTTAAAGCTTGATGTTGGCTTCAGAGCTGATGGAGATTGCACTCCTGCACTAGCCCATAATTCTGATTTGCCATGACTGGGAATATTTACCTCAGCTCATGAGTTTATTTCAAGGCTGACTTACAAGACCTTATAATCGAGTCTGTCTGGTAGACAATAATATACTTTGCTGCTTAGGTTGCAAGCTGATCATCTCTTTTCCAATTTTGTACTTCTCTGAGTTACAATATTATGAAAGCTCCCATGGTGAAAAGAGATATTAAAACAGTATGAGAAATAGTTACTGATCCGGATATTTGCCTCTAGATTCAGGAGTTAAGAAAAAAAATAGATTTCTAGTGGAAGGGTGCTTATTTTATATGGCATACTCACTTTTCTATTCAATAAACTCACATTCAGCACACATTCACTGTTCACCCTAACTCTTCTTGTAGTACCACACACACTTTTTAGTAATTCATTCCCACTACACTCTTTTAAGTTTCTCCTGATATACCTAACCCTCACCTCCATATAACAAAGAGGACAGAAACATGCTTTTTTACACAGCTATTTTCACTCCTTTCATTCCTCACCAAAGAAAACATCTTTCTGCCAGCATTTATACATCTTAAAAAGTCTCTATTTTCCCAGCTTTAGTAAACATTCTACCAAGGTACACAAATTCCTATACCTACTCTAGGTTTTACACACACATACACACACACACACACACACACAAGCATACATATATACCTTACAATTTCTCACTCCATTTTCTCTGATGAATACAGCTACCTTAATCTTTGATACATTTCATACATTTTTGCATCACACATTCTATCTAACATTTGATGCAAATAATTGGGTACTTGGCCAACACAGATTCATCTGCATATAACGTTATATCTATATTCCTGTTCTCAACCAAGACATACCTACTATCACCACAAGCATATATTATACATATATTTGTAAATACATTAGGTAATCAAAGGATCATCCATCACACATCCTTATCTTACTGCCTGCTCAGTGTGCAACCATTCACTAAGCTTTCTATTTATTCTCATATATGCTTTACTTCCATCATATATCGCTTTTATTCCATTTAGTCACTAATCTTCAATTCCATGTTCATGTAAAACTAGACATTTAATAAATAATAGTAATAATACAAGCCTATGCACAAACAATGTCTGCAAGGAGGTAAAAAAAAAAAAAACAAGATGGCGAAAGCAATGTCATAAAGCAAGCCCCGCCCCCTTTGAATGTGTATTTATATTGCACACCCATGGCTTTGCATCATAATATTGCTTCCACCATATTTTTTGTGCTACTGAAGACTCCATTGCTATTCACATTATAATTTTTCACATTATTACTAGTCAGTGATTTCTCTAAATCAAAAAATGTATAATGAACTTTCTTGCTCACATTAATACATTTTTCAATAACCTGGAGTATAGCAAAAAATCTGGTTCATGTACTTTTTCTCCACCACATTGTACTTCTGAAATGTTGCTTGTCATTTCTTGTACTCTTTCAATCAGAATTTTGTCAAATACCTTCCTAGGCAGATTTAACAGAGTAATCCCCTATAGTTTTAGCATTAACCCTTGCTAACTTTGCCTTTGTATGAAGGAATAATGATGGTATTCTTCCAATCAGATGAAGCTTTGATATACAGGTTAAATAAGTCATACAGCCATTTCATAAAGCAAATTGCCCCCATATTGTAACATTGTACAGATACATCATCTACACCTGAAGCCTTATTCCTTTTCATCTTTTTTCCTTCCTTGACCAATAGTACATATACCATTTGTTTCAATTTCACTGTTCAATTTACAACTGTCTTTCCATTTACAACCCTCTAAAATATTCCTTCTACCTTCCCGTCATTTCATCCCAAATCTGCCATATCTCCTGTTTGGCTCATTTCATCACTATTTTTAAAATTCCATTCACTCTTCTGGAGGCTCCTTGTTTATCCTACTTTACTTCCAAAACAATTCCTTATTTCTGTCAAAATAGTATACAATATTCTTCTCTCCTTCTTACTGTATGCTTTGCTTTTTCTTATATGCATTTTTTCTCATGCACAATTTATTTCACTTCATAGTTTTACCAACCCTCTTTTTTCATAATTCCCATTAGAATGAGTCCATGCACTTTTGTTATACTGTATGACACAGTTCTTTTCCTGTTGTTCCAAACAACTTCTACATGTTCTTTCCTTATACCCATTCATTATGATTGGAAATTATCCTTCTAATTTTTTTTTCATATAGGACATATGCTTTCTCTCCTTGTAGTTTTACTTTCACTCTCAGTTCCTTCACTTCTTTCTTTTTTTATTCTGTATCTATTTTTTCCTCAAGATCCAGTCTTGACCCTATTAAAAAATGGTCTATCCCACATTCAGAACCTCTCATCAACCTTGTATTTTTACTAATTATCTCAATCTTTCATTATAAACAGTGAAATTAATCATGCTTTTAGATCATTATTCATTCCTTTGTTATCTGAATGTATCAGGTGATCTGTGCTTAAACCAACTGATCTTTTTCTAAGCAGACACTCACCAATGACCATTCTCATTTGTGCTTGGTTCCTTGAATAACTTTTTCCGTACTATCTCATCTCCACACAGAATAATGTGAAATAACATGAAAAGCTAGGTTTTAATCCCTTGTCTGGTTCCACATATGTAACCATATCAGCTCCTCCCTGTTCCCCCTCCCCTTGGTTATGCACAGTTACTATGCTGCTAGCTTCAATATGGAGTTACTTTGGCCTATTTTATGACATCCATCAACTAGGTGATAAATTTTAGAAATATATCTGTTCAGAAATAGGTCCCAATCAATTCAGTGGGACTTATATTAAATCTTAGTTTGACAAATATTGTTTTATATCCATTCTTTAGCTACACAGATCTTGCAGTTTTCATCAGTGGTAGAAAGCCCTAGCAACACTAATGATCTCCCTTAAGCACATGACACTGTCCTTATCTTGTCTCCAGCTTATGATTTAAATGGTCTTATATCAGCCTGTGTGTACCGGGAAACCTCATATTTTTCTCTGCTTAAACTACAACAGAACCATGATACATAAACTGTATTGTACATCTCCTCCCCTGTTTCTGGGAGGTCTGTTCACGTAATCAGCTCAGCCTTGAAAATTTATGGCATTGACTATTCATCAACCAAGCATCATCAGCAAAATATTCTTTCTATTACCACCCATGAGGCCAATACATTTAGTTAGCTAGCGAGGACAGCAATGAGAGTCAAAATAGCATATCATTATCCCACAAGAAATCATATTAGTGTAGCAAAAGCTGAGACAATCAGAACATTCCTGGTGAGGAAAGGCTCACAATCATGGAGTAAAGATATTCCCAATACTTCCTTTATGTGAATACGGTATTCTCTATCTATTGTTTACCTGTCTAACTACTTAGTTACCTGTAACTGAGGGGACTGGAGAGATTAAACTGATGGGGGGGGGGTTTAATGTTTGTTTGTTTTTTAATTGCTCCTGGGTATATTAAGATCACCAATTTAAGTTATTTTGCTTCAAAAAAGTAGTTGGAAATTGCACTGTCATTATTTGGCAATTTGATACTGCATTTTGGCAGCATACTCTTGTGGGACTCCGAGGACCACAAAAACAGGGCTGGAGGTTGTGTGCAATCAGTTGGCTGCATTTTGCCACTCTTGTTTTATATGAATGTGCCAAATTCTTACAGATTCAGATAGTACAATGACAAGAATAATATTGCTATCTTAATCTACTTTGAGTCAGTAGAATAAAAAAGTCAGTTTGCTACAAATAAAATCTCAAGCCATCTGCTCATTGTGGTTATATATTTCTAATCTGCACTTGGTCCAAATCTCAAGGCCTCATTTGTATATTTAAAATAAAACTAGCTTCTAAAATTGTCTCAGCTGCATGTCCAACTTGCTTAACAACTTTACAAAATGATGTTTAGAATGAACACCTTTATTTTTATCACTTTTTAAAAACAACAACTGTGTGCTTTACACTCAATCTTGAATCAGTTCCCTTTAGTAACAGTTGCAAACTGCTCTGCATTGATGAGAAATCTTTATATTCCTATTCTCAGATCAATAGAACATTTCATAGGAGCTCCAGATGTTACCATAATAGCATTTCAACTGTTGATGTTGTTTTTACACTTTATTTTTAGATGGCTTTGAAATACTCAGTGAAGGGGGGGGAAAGAAAGCTTTCTTGTGCCTTCACAGTATTTTTTGAATAGATTCAGGTTCTGTAAGGGGGAGTGAACATAGGTGAACCTAAGAAGCTAGCAGTGTGGTATAAATAGATAGAATGCTGAACTAGGGCTGAGTAGACCTATAGTTAAATCCACAGTTATGGAATCTAGTCATTTTGTTCAGTCTTTATTCTCAACTCAAGACTGTTATTCTAAGGACAGAATGGGAAGAAGAACTCTGAATATCACCTATGTATGTTCCTGGAAGAAAGTTGGGATATAAATCTAATAAATAATGAATACCAAGTCAAACCATTAATCCATGTAGTAATGTTGGCTCTGACTAGTCAGAGCTCTCTAGAGTATTAGGCTGAAATCCTTTCCTGGCCTGTTTAATGAGATCATTTTATCTGGAGCTACCAGAGATGAAACATACAACCTTATGTTTTTTCTTGTTCTTGTTGCTGGGGGGGTTTTGTGCCTTCAAGTCAGTGTTGACTCCTAGCGACTGCCTGGAGAAGTCCCTGCAGATTTCTTGGCAAAATTTCAGAAGTTATTTGCCATTGCCTTTTTTCTAGAACTGAGAGAGTGACTGTCCCAAAGTCACTCATCTGGCTTTGTGCCTAAGAGGTTGATACAAAATAATGGATTCCTATTTGTAAATTTAATAAACCCAGTTTTAAATTTCTAAAATATTTCTGGTTTGTGTGTGTGTGTGCGTGTGCACACACACGCCTTCTAGTGAGTGTCAACTCCTGGCAATTGCCTGGACAAGTCCCTCAGTTTTCTTGGCAAGGTTTTTCAAAAATGGTTTGCCATTGCCTCCTTCCTAGAGCTGAGAGAGAGTGACTGGCCCAAGGTCACCCAGATGGCTTCGTGCCTAGGGAGGATTAGAATTCATGGTCTCCCGGTTTCTAGCCTGATGCCTTAACCCAGTGGTTCCCAAACCTGATAAATTATCCAAAATTGGGTAAAAGTGGTTTTTGGGGTTGGGAGTAACAACACATAAACCCATTACCCAATCACAACAGGGACTTTTAAATTGACTTCAAGTGTTTTGCCTACATTGGGTAAAAAGCACTTTCTGATAAGCAATTTTAGGTAATGAAGGAAAAGATTTGGCAAGCACTGCCTTAATCACTACACCAAAATACTCACTTGTGGCCAAGGCTAACAAATAATAGGCTAGTCCATTTATAACCAATAAGTTACAAATCTCTTATCTAGATACAAGTTCTTAGGGAACAACAAAGATATAAGCCAATGTGATGTAGTGAACAGCAAGCTAGGAAGCCATCTTGCATGAAGACAGATAATTGTCCAATTCGCTCAGGATTATCCCCATAACTGACCAGCAGAAGCTATCCAGAATTTCAGACAGAAAGCTTGACCTAGTTGGATATGCCATGGATTTGAAGCTATGTTCTTTTGGATATAAAGCATTGATTTTTCTACCATGTTATATCCTTCTCCCAGTGAGTGAAGGGCTGAATTAGATATTCATTCATTCAGTTTATTTATTACAAGATTTCTGTACTGCCCTGACTTCTTACAATGAAAAGCAGTATAGAAATGGAAGATCTGGGCTCAAATCCAAGCTCAGCCATAAAACTCAATAGATGACTTTAGCCCAATCATTATGTCTAAATTTCCCCAATCTCACAGGATACAAATATAAAAAATTGGGGGGATGGGACAATAATAACCTCCCTGAGGTGTGATATATTCGATGTTTCTGTACAAAATGAATTATTTAAAGCTGGGAGCTGTGACTTGCAGTTAGTTATGAAACATATCTTATGACACAATTGATAATGAAATAATTAAAAGATAAAGTTTGAGCTTTCATATTACGAGTGCGGAATATAAAATACTAGGAATATCTTTCATAAGTTTTTCTTTTTTCAAACAATTTTTCTTATACAAATGTATGTGGATCATTGAAAAATGCAGCACAACATGAAACAAATCATGGAGCTGGCAGAACTGGAACAACTGAAATCAAAATATAAATGTTTTCTAGATGACATGTTGTGTATTAGGAGGAACTCTGAATGCAAGTTTACAAATTAGGCAGGAAACTGCTAACAAATGTAATATCAGTGCAGGTGTCAAATCGTATCTGACTTGATGAAAGAAATATATATCTTTATGGTTCTGTTTTGACATAGCTGTGGGTGGAAGGTTTGCAACAAAAGCTCACAAGAAAAGATTCTGGCTGATTAACATCTCATTTTGAGGCTTTGACGGACAAGGATTGGATTGGTAATTTTTTTCATGGAAAGTAGAAAGTACAAATAATGATCATTCAGATCCAGTCTCTCTGGATGAGCCTAATTCTGTGAGCCCAAAGGTTTTAGGCCAGGTTTTGGCACTAAAATGCCAAACCTGATGAAATGGTTTTGTTGTCAGTGAAAGCAGAAGGCATATATCCTTGCTGATTATTCCTGATCTTGCAATATCATTTTCTTGGGCATAATATGCTTCTGAACCAGATGACAAAGTTGGGTTGAGTAGGACTTTTGTGGTTATTCTTCTCACACATAAATGGTTATTTACAAAAATGGTCCTGGGAGATTTCAGGAGTGAATACAAATTCTTCCAAATTTGCTTATGTGTGTGTTCTTCAGAATGTTTTAAAAGCCCATATTATTGCCTGATGCCCATATTATTGCCCTTTTGGCATCAGATTTGTTCTTCCTTTAGTCCATCAATGTAACTGTGATTTTAGCCCCTGTGTTTACTGCTGATTTTAGCTCTTAAAACATTTTATTGTTGGTATTTCTATAGCTTGTTTAGTTTCACTTGATCTGGAAGGTTATAGTTGTTGTTGTTTTAATTTTAATATTTTTCAACTTTTAATTTACATTACACCATAATGTAATGTATTTACAGATATCTAGCAATAGATGACAAATAAAGTTCAGTAGCAATAACAACAATAGATTATTGAATTCAATAGAACTTATAGCAGATAGGAGAGCATCGGTAGCATTAAACAATTTCTTTACAGTGATTCTATTGCTTAATGAAAGAAATCTCCACAGAGAGAGGGTAGAAGTTGTTAAAACTGGACTATGAGATATCAGTCTTCTGCAGATCAGAACTTGAAACTGAGGCCCCAAAGCAATCAAAAAGAGAAGGGGACAGAAGGCAAAATAAGAGAACATAAGCCATGCAGTACACACTGGGATTTAGGTAAATCATGATTCTCAAGGCAATCTACATTACAAACTACTTTATGCTGCTTCTGCTCAGAAGGATCCAATAGCCAAGCTGGAAGGGCAGACATCCAGTTCCAGAAAGTTCTTTGCTGAGAAGTTACTATTTGCAATTTATTAATTCACTATATAGAGCAGAGGTTTTGTGGGGTTTTTTTTGGGGGGGGGCTGCATTATTAATTCAATTTGTTCCACAGCTTTCAGTTTGGTCCCCCGTACTTTTAACATGTTCATGAAGCACTGTATGGTGTTAACGTGTGCGATGGTTGAATGCTAGACAAGGACTGGGGAGTCCTTCAACTAGGTGACCTACAAATCACTGAATGAATGAATGAATGAATGAATGAACGAACATATACATACATACATACATACATACATACATACATACATACATACATACACTCTCAGCCATGGAAGCTCACTTTGGACCTGGCAACTCTCTCAACTCAATCTATTTCACAAGGTTGTTGTTTTTTGGGGTGGGAGATGGAGAAGGGAGTGTTATACTGTATATGCCTTTTAAGGAAAAGTAGGCTATAAATCTAACAAATGAAGCCATGGGTGAAAGTAGTGAAATAAGGAAGATGCCTATGCCTCCATAAAATTCAAGTATAATAGTTTCTTACAATTTACAAAATTCAGGTCTATAATTACAACACATAGAATTGATGTATAGAACTGGTGATGGACTAAGTAAGTTTAACTAAATAGCCAGATCAGACAGGATAGAACTAATGACAGTAGAGGAGTCAGAGCTATAGATATTGTAAAATGCATGCTCTTAGATAAGATCACTTACACAGTGGCATGGGAGGTTTCTTAATTTCTTCTTTTATGAACTATTATCTTAAAAATGGCAACCCCTAAATGTGCTTTCTGCTTTTTTGTATCAGAAAGAAAGCCAGTTTGGTCTCATGGTTAAGGCATTGGACTAGGCATGGGGAAATTTGAGTTCTAATCCTGCATTAGGCAGAAAGCCAACTGGGTGACTTTGGGCCAGCCATTCTCTCTCATCCCTAGGAAGAAGGCAGCAGCAAGCCACTTCCAAAAATCTTGCCAAGAAAACTGCCAAGACTTGTCCATGTAGTCACCAGGAGTCAAGACTGACTCAAAGGAACAAAAAACAAAAACAAAACACAAAATCCTAAAAGATGTATCAAAAAAGAAGACAAAAGGACTCATTCCCTCCTTTATCTGTGTGTGCTTTCAAGTCAGTTTTTGACTCCTGGTGATTCCCTGGACTAGTCCTGCAGTTTTCTAGGCAAGATTTCAGAAGTGGTCGGCCATTGTCTCCTTCCTAGGGCTGAGAGAGAGTGATTGGCCCAAGGTCACCCAGCTGGCTTTGTGCTGAAGGTGGGACTAGAACTCACAGTCCCTAACCTGATGCTTTTAATCACTACACCAAACTGGCTCTCCATTTCCTCTTACCATTGGCTAAACATCCATAATCTTCTGTAACTGCTTTGGATTTTAAAAAATGGGGAAAATACACAGTTGAATTTTAGAGGTAGTTTGAATACACAGGATTTTTTTCTTCCTGTCACAAACAGCATTAAAGTTTACGTGAATTCTGTATTTGATGGGCTAATCCTATACTTTCCTGAATAGCTTCATAACTTATATGAATGCATCTAGACAGACAGTTTGTAGCTCTACCAGTTAAAAAAAAAAATGGCACACATTGTGCTGCTTTTCCATCTTTTTTCCTTAATGGGTTTCTGTGATAGGAAAAAGATGGAAGAAACAACAGAAAACACACTCAGTAGGTTATAAATGTCTGTGAAGTTGTCAGACTCTGTAAATGGAGAGGGGAGGGAAATGAGGCAGAGGAAATGCACAGTATAAGTCTCCTATGGAAACACTTAATATTGTCTCCCATTAGTAAGGCATAGACTTGTTTATTAGCCAATAAACAATATATGAATTGCTCCAGTCAAAATATGATCTTGATTAGATCCCCATATATCACCATGCAATGCAGAACTGCACAGATATGCACTTTATTCCCCCATGGACCAATGTTTTAATTCTTTAAAAGCAGCATTAGAAATAGGTTTAATATCTAAACTAGGCATTGCTGTTATAACTGTCATGCTGAATGTCAGGTCATTTTCCTCAGCAAAAAAGGTTCAGCCATTTGCCATAAAGAACAGTCTTTGAACTCATCTGTCTACATTCTATCAGGAAAAACCTTTGACTACAAATCAAAAGTAACAGTCATTAGAATTTTTATTTTCCAACATGGAACAGAATGTGGCTCAGCTTAAAAGCAAATTTGACAACTTCCACTGTGAACTTTGAGCTAATCAGAACGATGGCATTTGAAGAGTCTTAAGCAGATGGCTTTTAGAGAGTGATGTTATGTAAGTGGCAATAGATACTGTTATTCTTCAGTTTTCAATGAAGCCTAATGAAAAATCTAATTGTTGGAATTGTATCTTCTTAATTTATCAGATTGCAGGGGGAGCAACCTATAACCTACAGGTTATACACGATCTCTGCTGTGCCCTTTTGCAACCCCTGGAACCTTTTAAACTCTGCCACAAAAATGTGATGTAAATTTGCAAGCGCACCAAGACATCTGATGTCATATAAGCAGTCATCCTACTGACCACAAGGATTTTTTTCCTTTAATAAACGAAGATGTGCCCTTAGAGAGTTCCGGAAGGTTGATGGTCTTATGCGCCATAACCTGGATAGCTCAGGAAAAGAGGTTCATGCTTTCATGTAAAGGTTGTTTTGCTGGCAGGGGGATAGATTTGGCAGACTGTGACTCATTTGGCAAGCACATAATTCTACTTCAGTTTCTGTAGTATATTATAAAATTTGCAGCTTCCAAAACAGAACTGTAGAACTGATATATAAAAAGGCCAAAAAATGCTTTAGAAAATGTTTATTTGGTACATACATTTATACACAGATGGCACAGAGTAATGGGGGTTAAGCAAACTTCT
Source organism: Python bivittatus (assembly GCF_059951505.1). Taxonomy (NCBI): domain Eukaryota; kingdom Metazoa; phylum Chordata; class Lepidosauria; order Squamata; family Pythonidae; genus Python; species Python bivittatus. The sequence continues at coordinate 25,123,787 of NW_028277058.1, read as the reverse complement.
GTCCCAATGAGATCCACGGGTTTTAAAGTAACTTAATACAATGCACTTAACATTGTCACTATAGTTTCTATTTAATTAATATATGAATGTTGTGTACAGAAATACTTCCAATGTTAAATGGCATCAGTTGTGGGTTGTTGTTGTTGCTGTTTACTTCTATTATATTTAAACAGTGACCAGAACTGACAGCAGATATAGAAGGTTTGAAAAGACTGTCTTCTCAAAGAACTCTCCATCTTGTTCCAAACAGTTATTTTTATCCTGGGGAAAGAATTGCAAAAAAGGTGTAGCACGTAAGAACAATCTGAGAAACAATAATTTCAGCTTGCCTCATATAAATGTCTGGATGGGGAGGAGGGGAGATTTCTGTGATAATGTGCTTTTCCCAGCCAGGATTATAGCTGGAAGAAAACAGCATTTGTATTTTATCTTTCCCTGACCTGCAAAACTGGTACCGTGTAAATAATTCATGGAATTTAGCCCTTTTGGAATAGATAGAAACCCTCCTCATAATTCTTTTTTCTTAAGTGTTGATAGAAGACAAATTATATAATACAATTGAGATTGTATAATACTGTGGATGGATAAATTTTGGATAATTAGGGGCCTCATTTAAAATTTCTGGAGAGGCTAAGGTCCTTAGTAAGTACAGCAATGATACAAATAGGGCAGGGCTCTATCACAAATATGGGTGGGGCCAAGATTTTCTCTTTCTGTATTTTGGAGAATATTTTAATGTTCTAATTTTTAAAAAAATTAAAACTTGTTTATTTTAGGATTTGCATTACGTTTTTCATGTATTTCCTGCCTCAAAAAGGTGGGAAACTATGCCATTGGTTTTTGGTGAGTTAGTCAGAGGAGTCTTACTTTGCAACTAAGTTGGCCTAATTCTGGGTGATAGGGATAGGATTGCAGTATTAAATAACACAAGGGGGAGTCAGCCTCTGAAAAGGAAAGCTTGCTCTGTTTCAAGTCCCTTTATGCTGCTTTAATAAAAACAAGCAAAGAAAAAAAATCTAAGCCTGGATGAAGTCTCTGAGAGCTTGCTACCTTTATTAAAGCTCAGTCCTTTCACTCAGGGAATCCTAATTACACATATAATCAGTCATTCTTCATACACTTCTAACTGAAGGGCATCTTGCACTTATTCCCTGTTTTCCTTCTTAACAGGATTTATTTTCTAGTATGAAAAAAGACGGAAGAATGAGAGCAAGAAGGGAGGTTAGAAACTGGAGATGCCATTACACTGTTGTGAACAAAGCAGGGTAACTGCACAATACACTCATTTGGAAACATCTTCTGACTACACCAATCTCTTTGCTGTTCCATCAGTTGCTGATGGAACAGCAAAGAGGTTTTACATTAAAACCAAACATCATATAGTTTAGCATGGATATATCTATGCTAAACTATATGATTTGTTTGGTTTTAATGTAACATAATGTTTGAATCCAGACAATTTGATTTATAAACTATAGATTATGAGCTGCATTATATCTTAATCCATTGCAACCTATGGATTAAGTTATATGGTCAAGCCACACTATGACTAAATATAGGATTGCAAAAAATGTAGCCTAGGGGTTGTATATGACCTACCAATATGTTGTAGCCCCCAAAAGTCCCCTCTTCTAAGATATATAGATACAGATACACACACACACATATACATACATACATACAAAAAGTTGGGGAATTTTTAGGGGCAAAAATCAATGCCTTAAACTTACAAATGCTTAAGACAATCACCTCACCCCTCAAAATGCCTCTAGACCCTGCCACAAGTTGGCCCAGTTCCATCTATTTTTGTTATCCTTGATATGCATGCAAAGCCTGTTGCAGCCATCAAGCTGATAGAAGCTGCACACTCCTGGTTTAGCATGTCATCTAATGCTAGGTCAGCCAATGTACCACTTTTGCCTAGATATCTATGAGCTCTTGTACACAAACATTTGACTCCATATCATTTTGTGTATGTACAAATTTGCAGCTCATTATTTGAATTCCTGTGTACATGTGTCAGGCTTTAATATTTCTCAGATATGTATAGTTATATATCTCATTGTCCCTTCCTGCCAAACACTTCTGATCCTTTTTTTCCCCTCATAAATTCCACTCATACTAATGCATTTATATGGGAATATCAAATCCAATGGGACTATTTTAAAAAAATCCTGTATCCTTTAAAGATGGGGAGAGTTTTCATGCGTCTGTGTGTGTGTGTGTGTGCACGCATGCATGTGTTTTGATAAATTCACTTGAGTTATCTGGAGCTAGCTGCTCTGAGTCTGCACAGTGGAGTGAGTTGTAATGTTCATTACTGCTCTCTGCTTGTGGTAATTCTTGGCAGCCTGGATGAAAGGAGTTACTTGATCACTTGGTGCTGAAATGTCACAGGTGGGCTTGCTGGCAAGGGCAACCTCCTGAGGTCCTTTGATGTATAAACTTGTTTCCAGATGGTTTCTAGTTCTCATATGGGATAGTAAATGCTTCGGGTAAGTGAGTAGCTTCTTTTCCTGCTTCCCTCAGAGTCTCTGTACCTGATACCTTCAGGCATGGTAGAGGACTTCCATCATCTCCTGCCCTGGTGAACATAGGGGGAATTGGGTTGCAACAGGTTGCAATAAGCTGAGCTGCCCTGCTACTTTATCAGCTTGCTGGCCCAGTTGCTTAGTTCATCTCAGGTTGCCTTCTTCTGGTCTGCCTTGTTAGCACCTGCTTGAGGCAAAATGTGATGCTTGACATAATAAGGATGCCTGGGTCTCTAAGGAGACCCGCAGAGCAGTTCCAAGCCTCTCGGTTTCTCTGAGCTCCCTTGCGCCTTTGCACACTCAGCCGTTGCCCCGGGATGCAAATGGCCTCGCGGTGACCCTGCCTCCGCCGCGCTTTACCGACAGGCTGCGTTCCCCCCGTCAGACCGTTGCCTTGTGGGGTGGCGGCAGCGCACACTGCCTTGATCACGGCATTCTCCCATCGCCCTCCCATCTCTGTCTTTCACATTCACACACGCACACACCGTTAACGCGTCTCCTCGCTGCCCACCGCGTCCTCCTCCCTCGCCCTCCCCCTCTTCTCTGTAGCCCCTCCTTAGTCCCCCTCCCGCTCCCAATCACACTCCAGCCTGATGCTGGAGCCCAGCGTCATTTCAGCTTCAGCCGAGCTGCAGACATGGCGACGACGCTGACAGTGGTCCAGCCGCTCACTCTGGACAGAGGTAAGCGCTGCGCCCGGCGCCACGGTCTTACATCCGCCTTCCCTCGCTGTCCCCCACTTATCGATGGCAGCGCCAGAGGGTGGTTTTTTGCTGGATGTGGTTTCGGTCTTGCTGCTGCCGCCGCAAAATACTCCCCAGACCCAACCTTAAGAGCTTTCGCCACGTTGGACTCTCTGGAGGCAACTCCCCGAAGGAGCAATATATTGCCCAGCCGGCGGCAACACGTTGAGGTTTAACCGCCGGCCCCCCGCCCGCGGTCTCTTCCTCGCCCCTTGCCGGAGGGGAAGCGCGGTGGCGAATAGACACCAGCCATCAGCCGAGCGGGACACGCTCCTGCGCCTCCATATCAGTGAGGAGGACTTGAGGCGAACGAAGAGGGTCGCGGTGGTGAACGAGAAGGGAAGGACAAGGAAACTTTATTCCAAGGCTGGGTGTCCGTGTGCCAGTTTGGAGGAGCAGGATTAGCACCGCGGAGGGTCAGCAGCAAGATCAGATTTTCTGGAGATCTTGGAGTTGCCTATGCCAACATGGCAGGTTTAGAAGGCAGAACTGTCATTACAAATAAATACAACCCCCCCACCCCAAACTGTCAGTAATGTGCGGGAGACACATGTTCCACACGTAAAGAAAAGGGGAAACTGGGAGACAGCAGCATTTGTACTTTTATCACTGTTTCACACAGTAGTGTGAAAAAATGTTTATTAATCTGATTTCCATGACTTTGAGTTTTAACACTCGATTGTTAATGGCTAGCCTCCCCTTGTATACTATTATCTATAACTGCTTTCTATTGATAGATTGTTCCCTGTGGTGGAAATGCTATGGATTATTTTTTGTTGATGACTGGGGGGAGTGATCAATCAATCCCCTTTCCCTTTTTCATTCAATAGGTTCACCTGAGAGGAGAAAAGTCTCATAGATTTGCAAAACTAAAATCTGACTTGCAGTCTTTATTGCATGCTATTGATACCAATTCATTTGCAGGTGCCTTGATATAAACATACACATTCTAAAGCTATGAGGATGTTTGCAATCCACATTTCTGAATGAGGAATAGAATTTGGCTTTTTTTTTTTTTAAATAGAATGTTGATTGAGGACAATTCCAAAAGATAATGAAACTGAGCGACAGAGGGACTAAAGACCAGATTAAGCAGTGGAGTGGAATGAAAGAAGAGCAGGTGGAAGAGACAGAGGTGTGAAAAAGAAATTTCAGTGCAAGTATAGGACTGAAATTTCCATATTTGTCTCTTTAGAACTGCATTTTTCTAGCCTTTCTTTCTTCTAGGTTGCTCAGGCCATTGGTTCTTCTCTCCCCCCTTTTATATTGAATTAGGTTGAGAAACAGTGTCTGGCTCAAGGTTATTCAATGAGCTTCATGGCCACATGAGAAATTTAATATAGGTCTCATTGCCCACCTGGTACCCTGTAGTATATATTATAACTTCCACAAACAAATGGACTATTTGTTGCTGCACTATTATCAGAATGGCTTTGATGGAGCAGGTTAAATTAGTGTTAATCAGCTCTGTTCAAATGGAAAAAGTCAAGACAGAGGAAGACATAATACCTTCCTTCCACTCATTTTCTAGCAAGTCATCTCAAGTGGCCTTCTACCTCCATTATTGGAGAAAATATATAGCCAACCATGACTAAAAGCTATTGGTAGTCTTATTCATGAATTTATTAAACATCCTTTTAAGTGGACCCATGTCATCTTGTGGTATTTAATTCCATGGATTATATGAAGAAGTACTTAACCTTTCTGAATTTCATACTATGCAGGTTCATTGGATGAGCCCAGATTCTATTTTGAGAGAAAGTAATAGAAAGCTCTTAAGAATTCATACTTCTCTTGCATCCTTTGTGGTTATGGTTAAATTGCATGGTAGAAAAGACTCCATTTGGAGAAAAATATTTTTTTTTCCTAGTGCAAACTCAATTCTCTGTTTGCCCTAAGGGAACAATTTGCTTTATTAATATAGAATATAGGAAAGAAAAACAATTTACTTTCTTGTTTGCTTTTTAGTACTATTACTACTACTTTAGTACTACCTGTGTGACCCATGAAGTAAGTTCCATTGATTTTAGTGGAACTCCCTCACAATATAAGTAAGATTACCATCTTAGGAATTGAAATAATACCCAAGAGCCTTAAAACATTTCTTTTTTAATCAAAATATAGTATGACTGAAAGCTTTCTAAGAACTCTTAAAACTGTTCTTACTTTTTAAGTAATTAAAGTAAGTGCCATGGTTATAAATATATTATCTGTAAATGAAGATTACAGCAGATCCCAAAATTCCTGCTTTACCTTCAATGTAAAATTCAAGTTCTCAGTTTATATTTAGACAGCTTGTTGGATTCTAATGAAGAAGATCCCTGGGATTTATATGTTGCCCAAGTTCACTTAAAATTCAGTTCTGAAATGGGCAGTTCATGGTAGATAATCCAAAGAGAGAAAAGTATAAAGTGTTAGCGATAGAAAAAGGACTACTGACAAAAGGAAGGATGTATGTTTCTACCAAATAGTTAGAGACTCGGTGTATAATGTGCAGTTCCACCCCAGTGGACTACTTTAAGCAGGATAAATTATTTCTTAGCAAAAGGTTGAACAGATGGCAATCCATTAAGAAGCATAGATTTTTTTTCCAAAGGAAAGTATTGCTACAACATAGTCATTACCCTTTGCATTTCTAATCTTTATTATTTAAAAACTAGATAGAACTGAAATTACACCTGACTTTTTATTTTATATGTCTAAGTTGCAACTGCAACTTGAATGAGAATGTTGAAAAAAATAGTGAATAACCAGCTATGCAAAAGTAGAATATAAATATTAGTAAATAAAATACCAGGGAGGAAAGCTGTCCTCAGTTACATAAACTTATCACACAATATAGTACATGTTATTTACATCAGAATTTAATATTGACATATTAAAATTTCATATGAAATTGAAATAATAATTGTTCATTAATAAATGCATTGGCATAATAAAATAATTATCACATAATACAAATGAAATGAAATGAAACCATATATATTTGAAAACAGCCAGGAACAACTTTTAGAGCAACCACACAAAACTTGCAAAATACATAGCCTTAATAATTTAAAAAGAGAAGTTTCTTCTCACTAATGCACATTGAGAGTCACCTCTCTGAATGCTTTTCATATTCCTAAGAGAGAAGGTGGAGGACAGAACATTTCTGAAGTATGTCCAGGGTAGAAAACTCTCCATAGGAATTCAACAGGATCTTTTCCTTGTCAATGTGATTAGAAACCATATTAATGTTAATGCTGTCAGCAGCCTTGGTACCCAGTAAACCATATACATTTGTGAATCATCTATGGGCTCCCCAGAGAAAAGTTAAAGTTCTGATTTACATCCAGTACAGCAACTTTAAGGTATGTGGACTTCAACTCCCAGAATTTCCCAGCCAGCATGGGAATTCTGGGAGTTGAAGTCCACATATCTTAAAGTTGCCAAGACTGAGAAACACTGCAGTACAGTATTTTCAACAGACCATTCCTCCAATCAGTTACAGTGATGCTTGTGTTTGGAAAACCAAGCTAACAGGAAACAATTTAATATAAAAAGCACTGTAACAGAAAACAGAAAACTGCTGCTCTTCAAGGTAAATAATGTCTGGTAGAGTGGAAGAGGCAGGGGAAAAGAATTTGAACAATCTACTTAAAGGTAGCATTTTGATTACACCATTAAAAAGGAAAAGAGCAGGAAAATTTCTAGGAGACCTGGCCCTACATTATTTCTCCTCACTGTTTCTCTCTTCCTCTCCCCTCTACTCATACATGTACATACTTCTTTACCAATCTTAACTATATCTCAGTAGTGGTAACACCTGACCAGTTTTCTCTGGCCTCAGATGCTAAATGATTCTGCATCTTGTTTGTTCTCAGATAGGAGACAAACAAGGAATGCCAGGAGTGAATGCTAGACTTCTAAGTCAAAAAAGCATTCCAGAAGAAGACAATGGAAAACCATTTAATGTATTGCCACCTAAAAAACTAATGTGGATGTATCCATGAAGTCACCAAGAGTTGAGTTTGACTCAAAGGAGACTTTACTTAATGACAACTACATGGAGATATGGTTTAAGTGGAATAGTACAAGTCCAGAGGAAAAGGAGCCATGGGTTTCCCTGTACCCCACAGTCTCCTATGAAAAAGGAACAGGAAACGTTGCATTGATATGCCTACAGCCCTGAACCATGCTAATCAGAATTACAGATACAAGGACAAGAGATGGATACATGATTGCCTCTTCCAAATGATTTTCTTATGTTCCTTTACAATCTAATCCATTTTTCCAGGTTGATTATCAATAACTTCTGACAGTTTTCCCTATAGACATTGTTCCTACCCTTTTATCATCTACTTATGTAGTCTAATTGCAAGATTTTTCATACAAACATTAACCAAGCGAGTGTGCAAACTACTGGAAACCATACCAAATTAGTTTTTAGGCCGTAGTTAAAATGCATATGATTTAGTTTAGTGAAAGCTCTTAAATTTTGATTAAAACTTAGCAAAAAGCTATGTTCCCAATAGCTGCTACTAATATATGAGATGTACATGGAATGGAATGGAATCTCTTTGCCTTCCACAACATATTTTACAGCAAACAACCATTGTTAGAGCTTATTTGTGCAAATAGTGTTCTAGCCTTGTGTCATCTCTTCCAATTTTTTTTATGATCATTTGCTGTCATAATTTTATTGGAAGGAAATGCAAGGCTTTATAATAAATGTAGAGAAGAACTGTATTAAAAAATCTGGATTAAAGATCTGAATTACCATTCCTCTGATAAAACCCACATCAGCCCCCAAATCTATCCACTTCCCACTCCATATTGTCATGAATCCCACTAAAATAGTTACACTGGTTTAAGATTGTGATGATGTAATACAATCATGTTGTCACTGAAACTTAGAGTTTTTCTGGTATAAGGATTTAGTAAGAACCCTATCCTTATTTGCAGCTGCAACTTCCTAAGATTGCACTGTAAAGCTTTTTATTCTATTTTTCCTCAGCTGCAATAAGATAAAACCACACTGTATTTTCTCATTAATAGTGATCTTTATGTATGTTATCCAAAATTTGCATTAAATTATTTAAAACTAAAGAACTTTTCAGTAGTAGGAATAAGTTGAATCTCAAGAACGTGAATTTCTTTCTGTAATTCTTGTCAGCACCTCGCTTCTTAAGACAGCACAAACTGACTTATTCCCTTATTATGTAGAATGTATTTCCAAAATAATGGAATATTTAATCACTTTACAGTTTAATCTGAGAAGCATTACCATTCACCCTGCACAGACCTGTTCTGGCAGAGCTGGGAATGTGCAGCATACAATGAACTAGGAGATTGAATTGTGGATGTTCCAGGGTTTAAGGGATTTGGAATGCATAAGATCATCTGGCATATAGTGGGTAAGACTGAACGGTAGAATATAAAAAGCATTAACTGAGAATAGAGAGGAGCTGCGTATATGGAGAACAGCAAAACATCTAAGTAGCCACTACAATGCTTTAATACATACGGTATACCAAAATTATGCATGGTTTAGTTCAGTATCTTTCACAAAGATTTGTACTCAGTTCTATTTCAGGGATTACTATAATTTTTATTTAATTTATAGGATATGTTTAATGCATTGTGTATGTTTTCAGTCTTAATTATCAAAATGTGGTGGGTCAGAGAACAGTTTTCTCTAGATTTTCTCTGTTTTCTGCAAAGTGAACTGAGTGACACCAGACTATAGTAAGAAGTGGGCATCTTAGATACTCTCCAGCAATATCCGTTGATTACAACTGTTCTGTAACACTTTAACTGTATGCTGATATTAATGGCATAATTTTATAGCAACACCTTTGTCATAAGTAGCCTTTTAACAGTGCTGTCATTGCCAAAATTGCCCCAATATTACAAGGTTGTCAAATTTGGCAATATTTTCCTTATTTTATCTTAGGTTTTATTTTTAAGTTTCTCATCTTTGCAAGTAGGATTGCTTTTTTTAAAAAAAAGCACTTTGGGGGGATTTGCAGATACAACATGAGTGATGGGTATCATGGAATGTGCAGGCAGTGTATTGCCAATCTGTGTCCTAGTATTCCTACAAAAATCTCGAGCTGGAAAGGATTTTCAGCTGGCCCTCTGGAGAATTATGCAAGTCAGAGTACATAATATAAAGCTAAATCATCTAGTGGTCTGAGTATCTTTCATTAGCACAATTTATTGTTTTTGGAGCATGTGTGAGGTAACTGAAATATTAGCTTTGCTTACATTCTTATTTACTAAATTATCTAACGCAGGACCATAACTGTAGTGCAGATATTATGCTAAATTGTGAGGAAGACAGAGGAGGAAAAAATGAAGCCAGGTTTAAAGAAGAGTGATGAAAGATACTGAAACCAAAACAAAACCCATACTTCTGTATATGTATACAGGCACACACAAAAATTTCATGTACAGAGATGGTGGCAGGTAGACACAAAGGGAGAGAACATGTGTTGTATGTTGATGGTAACAGCAGAGTCTGTGAGGACATAGCAGGCCACATCTATCCAGACATGCACCCTTGTGGCTATTGTGCAGCCATAACCTAGTTGATGAGGGCTACAATTGCACCTAATTTCAAGCCAGTGTGATAAAATTGGTTAAAAATAACAGAAATAAGCATATTACACACACATATACAACCCAAACCCTGGTTGTTTCAGTTTGCAGTTAAGACTATCCTGATGCACTTAAGACTATCCTAAGACAGATATTGATTGAAGCTCTGGAAAGCCAGGAAATTGGAAGTTAATACATCTGGTGTTATACTCATGTCTCGTGATCACTATTATGTAATACCACAAACTATGGTTCTTGACATGTTAACCTCCATGCCACCTTCCTTGGTTTCTCAGACCAAATCCAAATAGGGAGCATGGAGTGCCTGAGACCAGCAATGGTTATTTTCCTCTATTGTCTTAATGAGGCAGGTTAACGTTTTGAGTGATATTGCACAACATCATTATTGATTAGATTTATCTAACATCTTTTAGAAAGAAACAGACAGCTGAGAGCTTACAACCAGAATGAACGAACAGCGGAGCAAACAGGAACAGGGATTCTTTGCAAGGAATCTGCTGAATGGTGGAGTTGATCTGTTTAGTTCTTGGGAGTGTTAAGTATTTGGTTGGGCTGCACCTTAAAAGAGGAGAGAAAATGCAAGAGTAGGGAAGGGCCTAGACACGTGTATATGAGCTGGCTACTAACCAGACCCAAATAATGCTAATAAAAGGAAGGAAATATCAAGTAGCCTCTCTGGGCTCCATCTTCATCTTAGTGCTGTTCTTTTCATCTTTTGAATGAACCAGAGGATGAAACAGAAGGGATGCTCATCAAATTTGTATGTGATTAGCTAACACTTTAGAGGGCAAACATCACAATTCAGAATAACCTTGACCTATTTGAAAGACTGTGATGCACCAAATTGAATAAAATATATCCATCATCCAGCTACGTATGACAACTCCCATTCCACACTGAATAAATTTCCTGGTTTTGTTTGTTTTGTATGGGCAGGTTAGGATTATAGTTCTGGATGGACTAGAGTTAGATTTTGAGAAGCTTAGGGTTTTGCAGTTGTAGGCATAGAATCAACTAATTATCTAGGCAACTGACTGTAGGAAGAACAAAATTGCAGAATTGTACTTTATCACAGTAAAGATAAAAAGTTAAATTAATTCTGGATGGTAAAAATTCGCTAAACATTACGTGCTATTTTAGCTGAAATAATATCTCTGTCTCTGACTTTTTGCGTTATTTGTATCTATTTAGATATTGCCAGAGCAATTGAACTGCTGGAGAAACTTCAAGAATCAGGAGAATTGCCAGGACATAAGTTGCAGTCACTTAAAAAAGTACTGCAGAGTGAGTTTTGTACAGCTATCAGAGAGGTATGATAATAAATTTCTGCAAAACATTATGTTTGGGGGAATGGAAAGGCTACTGCTTTTAATGCAAATAGAGTAAACAAGCCATTGCAAGTATTTCTGTAGCATGCCAATAAGTGAATATTGGTCTATGGAGTTTCTGGAAGTCACTGGCATGTGTCCACAATCAATGCTGCAATAATAAAAATAAAATTTTTCCTAAAACCTACATGAGGTCTGATCTAACATAAACAGTATCCATCCTCCAGAATATTTCCTACAGAAGTTTTAGGGGATCACATATGGAGTGGAAGCAAAAGAATTATGAGAACAAAGCGGCTAGGTTATATAGTTATTATTTGATTCATACTGCAGTCTTATTGTCCTAAGGTGCTGGGCAGTTCCCATAGCCTGTAGTGTTTGTTGGAATCATCACTTTGAAGATGGTGGGAGAGTTAAAGAGGGAAGTCCAGTCCAATCAAATAATCCTTCAGCCAGTGTTCATCATCAGGGCAGGCACATTCTGACAATGTTAGAGCTTGCAGACCAATGTTGCCTACACCACTGGACTGATAGGCCCCAAAAAACTGATTAGCAATATAAGCTTAAATATGTTTACTAGGAAATAAAGCCCACTAAGACCAGGGGGGCTTATTCAATTGCAACTCATAGGAATTTGGTATGTAAATTTATAAAGTTTTCTATGAAAAAATAATTTTGATTGTAACCCTTTCTTATTTTTAAACAATGCTGATTTATTTTACTTTCTTAGAAAGACAGGTACTATCTGTTTTTTGTAAGTACGTATCTATGTCTATCTATCTATGTATCATAAAAATATACCCTATTATTTTGTCAGAATAATTAAAACTGACTGTTTTAACTGAATAATCATGGCATTGTGATCTACTAATTTGAAGTCAGTGGCAAAACATGAAGTTATTTCAGTGATTCACATGGTCATTACAGAATCACTTTTCCCCTTTCACTTAAATAAAGCTGGGGAACCAAGGCAATTACAATACATAGATTGAAACAGTATTCTCAATTTAAGAAACCACTTCATAGCTGGAAAAAGGTAGGGTTGGTAACACAGAGTCCCTGGGCATCAAAACATTTTTACAGTCATAAGCTGCATCCATGGAAATTCAGTTAAAATATTTTTAAAACAATTAATAATCCATATATCTTATGAAATGTCAGTGCTCTTGTATGAAAACCTACAATATCACAGGGTGAGATTTCAAAAATCTTATGAGATTTAGTGGCTTTATGAGATTTTGGCTTTTTTTTTTTTTTTACATTTTAAATTTTTTGTGTCTCTCTTTGGTCCATAGTACATAGAAGAGTTACTGAACTCTATTATAAACAATACTGTTCAATGCTTTAGAGCGGATACCATAATAAAACTCTTAAATGAATCAGCCAAATACTTCAGATTGATGAAAGAATGTATATAGGTTGGTATCCATATCAGAAAGCTTTGAAATCTCAGTGACATTACTTAAATATAATTCTTATATGTGAAAAAGCAGCAGCCAACATATAGGAAAACTCAGGAAACCAGAAAATTACTTAAACTAATATTCACTATTGGCTGAATGAACTAAAAGCTATTTGACCAGAGTTTGACAAGGTAATTGACAATTGACTATTCTTTAGAGGCAGCTGATTTTTTTGTTCCCCAAAAGGAGCAAAACAACCTAAAGGTATCTGCAAACAGTCTGCAAAACTGCTTTCCTCCTCAATTCTGCCCTTGCAAAACTAGTGTAGAAAATGGGAATATGTGTTCTTTTTTCCCTTCCCTTCAATCTGATTATTAACTTTCAAAATCTATTTCTCTGATGTCGGTGGCAGGGGAAATCACAGTGCCTACTCCAGGACTAGATGAATTTCTAATTTTCCCTTGGATGGGGAACAAGAGGGTTTGGGATTCTACAGATTTAAAGAATTCCTCAGTAGCACCCAACCTACCCTATTCAGAGAGTCCATTTCTGCTGGTGGAATAGTATTACGGGCAGTCCTCAGTTAATGACCACTCATTCAGTGACTGTTCAAAGTTATGATAGTGCTGACTGAGTGGTGGTTACAACCAGTCCTCAAAGTACCAGCTATCCCAGTACCCCACGGTCATGTGATCACGATCTGGGTGCTTGGCAGCTGGCTCACACTTATGACAGTTGCAGCATCCCACAATTTGTGACCTTCCCTGCCAGCTTCTCACAAGCAAAGTCCATGGGGAAGCTGGCAGGGAAGGTTGCAAGTTGCTCAGGTAAGTCTTCCCCACCCGCACACCCTCCTCCAGCCCCTCTGTGCTTGCACCATGCCTGCCACCCGCACACCTTCACGCACCTCCCCAAGCCTCACTGTACTCACATTGCGCCTCCCGGGCCACTCGCACATACTTGCACCCCCTCCCCCACCTAGCAGCAGTCACTCCACCATGCTCGCACTGTGCCTCCCCCACCACCTGTGCACCCTTGTGCATCTTTCCCTAGCCCCTAGCCACAGGGAGGCCACACTTCCCTGGTCACTCGCATACCCTCCCTGGTCACTTGTGCACCCCCTCTCCCACCCAGTAGCAGCTACTTACCTGCCTGCCATCCTGTTTGCAAACTGCCTGGAACTTGCAGCTTCCTGCCAGCTTCCCCACTGATTTTGGTTGTTGGAAGCTGGCAGTAAGTCACGAGGAGGTTCTCACTTAATGACCCACAATCCTCACTTAACAACAGCAACGGGGACTGCAGGGCTTGCCATCGCTAAGCAATGCAGCCACATGGCATCATACTTTACAACTGCATCACTTAGCAATGGAAATTCCAGTCCCAATTGCCATCCTAACTCAAAGACTACCTGTACTATAATATTCTATGGCAGGAGCAGGTAAGCTTTTGGTGACTAGCAGCTGAAGCCTCCAATAGATGGGTGGAGGTGCTATGATACTGCTGAAATGGACAGTCTGGATTTTCCAGTGTGGATTGTTTGTTTGGGAAAAGGAAGTTTAGGTTTGTTTGGGCTTGCTTTGTGCTACATCTAAATAATGGCTTACATATTGTTTTTCAGTTGTTTACTGCCAAGAAAAAGGCAGTCAACTCCTGGGAATTCCCATAGTAATGATAAAAGTTGTGGGGGAGTACATATTGCCTATGAGTTGTCTAGAACATTGTACACTCTGTCAGAGACCCATGACATATTATAAGACTGCATTTATATGTTGAAATAATTTAATTTTGAAAAAATACATTTATATAAGTTAGCACATATTATATTTTTCTTTGGTCTCAGCTTTCAGTAAGAGCTTCTGGTATTAAGAGAATAAAGATAACTAGCTCTCAATAAGAAAACACTTAAATATCTAGAATGTGCCTAAATATGCCTGGATTATCAGCTTATGGTCATGACTGATTAATTTTTCGATCCTGAGACATCATTACTTTTGGAAACTCACTTTAGCACAAGAAAATGGTGAGTTTGCACTCTGTTTAGAAAAGAAATAATTTTTCTTTTAAAAATCTAAACCCACTAAAGCTTTGATTAACATTTTATCATCAGCCATGGTGGAGAGATATTTAGGAAACATCATTACAAGGTATACATAACATGCTTTACAGATTTCTGAACCCCAAAGATATAATTGATTCTCCAACCTTTAGTCCAGACATACTGTATCGTAACAACAAGCAACAGAAGGACATCCACAAGTGAAAAATATATTATAAGCAACAATGGAGAATGCTCAAAAATGAATTTCTTTTCTTCTTGAGATTTCTAAGTAAAATTATACATATTCCTGTTCTTCTGAACTCCATACTGTTTTGGTCTCCTGAACAACTACAAGAGCGGCATGAAATCTTTTTTCCTTTTCCCCTTTGTTGTTTTTTTTTTCCCCCTCTCTGCCTTCCCTGCATTAGTCAAATTATTTTTTTATTTCATAAATATATCTCATGTAAGTATTTGATTAATCAATAAAAAATCAAACATCCTTGCTCTCCCTGGCTACTGCTAACATTTTCTTCATTTTTTAATCTTTAAAATTTTTCTGATGAGTAGGCTATCACTGTTTCTTTTCTTATTCTTTTAATTCTGAAGGGAAAAAAATAGAGAACCAGAGTTTAATTTCACATTCAGGAGATGATATCTCTGTGAAGGAAAATCAATATGCAGATTGAACTGACTAAAGGTATTGTAGCTCTCTTGCTTAGAATGGATTGATTCCTCACATGAATAGTTTGGCTGCCTGCATCTACACGGACTTCATTATATAAACACGACAAGTGTCTTCCTCAACATAGTGTTCCCTGCAAAGGTGCTCACCTTCTGAAGTAGTAATATATTAGCATTAAGTTATTTAGTTTCCTGTAGAAGTGAACCTTAACAATTTGCTTCTATGCTTAGAAAATTTACCTTAAATCCAGACAATGTGAATGGCTAACATGTGGCCCATGGCAGTTTCCAATCTAGTTTCCTGTTCTTCTCCATGGCTTCCCTTCTTCTTTCCCTGATGTCTCACCCATTTCTCCCTGGAATTGACATGAATTTGGGGAAAAAGGAAAATTATGTTTATCCTGCCCAAATCAAAAAGTAAGAAGGGAAGGGTATAGCAATAAGAAATCTAAATTTATATTTAAATTCAATCATTCTTTCCACAACCTTCCCCTTTTAAAATTTTATAAGTACCTGATGGATTTTCTCCAGCTAAGGAGACTTCTATTCAATTTATCTTTACATATCAAACCACTGCATTAGCCCATACTTTGGCTTTTGAGCTATTATTCTGACCTGAACCTTGAATCTGACTATAATTTGATAACTCAAGGGCCTTTTTCCTGCATGCTAGACAGCAGTTTTATGGCTATACACTTGATCAAGAAGAGATAAAATTAAAATAGACTAAACATGCTCTGTACTGACGGCGGGTTTCGATTTAGCTAGTAGTTACTCTATACAGGGTAAAAAAAGATGGTAAGATGAATTCAGATATAAGTTGGACATAAGCCTGACTTTCTAGGGCTGGCCACAATCACATAACTTTTTGGCCTTCTTCAAAATGTTGGCTTCTCCTCCCAAACAATATAGACAATTTTCTGTTCTAATTGTAAATAGAGGCAAGGAAATGTATTTTGCAGTATAGATGTCAATCAGAATAAAGAGTTTTAAAATCAATATAATAGAAATATTTTTTTCCGAAATGACAAATGTGCAACAGGACGTATTTTTTTTATTTCACAATCACCATCTCCTGACTTCTGCTGCCACAACGCTCTGGATAGCATGAATCAGAACTTTTAGGAGTAATTTCCTTTTCATGCATGAGTTTGCTCTCAGTTGCAAATGATTTGAGTGGGCTAGGCAACCCAAGACTTATTGAAGAAGATGCTTTGTTAAGCCTATTTATGATTATTACATTCTGATGTGCTAGTCCAGGAAATCTAAGACAGCTGTTATACTTACATTTTACATGTTGTTTGCACTCACGGCAGAAAGGTAATGCCCCAGAATGTAGTGTATATCAAATAATTGATGCTGAATCAGAGCACTGTTCTCCAGAGGACAATTACAAAAAAAATTTCATATTATGAGAATGTGGATATGCTCATTAAGAAATGCAAATGCACAGTAATATATATTGTGATGAAATGCCAAAGTCCTTGGGAACACAGAGGAGGCAGCAAGACAGTTAAGAGAGAAAACAGGTCTGTTACAAAACAGGTTCTTGAGTTCAGGGGAGGGGAAATCTGTGAGAAATTAACTCAGAGTAATTCCATAATTACACTAGGTATACGTTGAGCTGGAGAATTGCTTTGGCAGGTCTTCGAGATTCTGTTGCATTATCCCACTAATAATAGAGGTCTCTCCAGTAATCCAAATGGTTCTTGTTTCCTGAGTTTGTCAGCTTCACACAGCTGACAACTATTAAACATTAATGACATGTCTTATAAGTATATTGGCTTCATTCAGAGAACTAAAAGATTCTCATAGCTTCATATATTTGATTGTTCTTATATAACCAAGTCTTCTTTTCCTTCCTTGTCTTGTTTAAAAAGTAGCCTAGCCCATTCATTGCTTTGTTCTCATCTGGTACCTTTTGTATTAGGAGTACAAGTTCCTAATAGTGCATAATGTTGGTATGGAAATGGTCTGTACAGAATGGACCATATTACTCTTGTTATGTCAGTCATCATGTGAAGAACATTTGCTCAAGTGCTTTGTGATGAATGGAATATTAGATATAACCTGTGAGAGAGCAGGAACTGAGTAAAGGGGAATTTTGAATCAGTTCTGGAGCCTTCTTCTTTGTATCAGTTAAATATTTATATAATTTCCTAAGCGAAATACTCCATTACAATTCATCCTTTATGCCACTCTTGGTTGATTCCTTTTCCTGAAGCTAAATGACAAAATATAAAATGTGGTAGGGGAAGTATGTTTGTCTTTTACAGAAGTTACACACAAAGTTGTCATGAGAGATACCTTAAATAAAATATCTCCTGTTTTAGAATGTACTATAGTATTTCTTAAGCTACAACAATCTTTCAGGATATTTAATTCCAAATATAAGGATTGAAATTAAATTGAAAATGAAGTCAATATTCATAAACACCACACACACACAACACACTGTGATAAATTCCTTCAGAAAAAAAGTATTAATTAACTTACACATTTTTCATACATTCCTATAAAACATTCTGTAATTAAAAATGTCAATCTTACTAAAAGCTAAATGAGTTCATTGCAAGTTTGGGATTGTTAATGAGTCATCATGCCCACTGCATGAAGCAAGATGACACATAGCTTGACTGCATGGCTTCCAATTGTTCTGACATCTGCTGTAACAGTGCAGATGTTTGTTTCCCAGAGATGACTGCTACCAATGTCCTGAATAAAACATGTGACTTCTTTCAGATTTTTAAAAGTATGCCATAACTCCAGCATAGCTTTCATGAATCTGATGCCTCCTGAATCTGTGTAATCAAGCCTTTGGTTGTCTGGCAACACTGTCCAAACTGAGCTGCTTCCATCACCTGACATCATGTAAAAACTTTTCAAAGAAGACACAAGGGATTTTTTAACACAGAAAATGTAGTCTACCTTTGAGCAAAAGTCCTCATTATCTGCTTCTATTTTGGTAGGAATTTCCAGAGCAATGTACCTAAAATAAAATAGAAAAGCAATTACAATCTAGATAAAACAAGCCAGAAAAATCCTAAAACATAGAAACTAAAAGGGCAGCAAAGTCTGAAGGTATTTTTTTTAAAAAATGTCTAGCCTTCTATCTTTTTACATTGAAGCTTAACTAAGGAATTTAAGGCACAGTAGTTCTGGCCCTTGAGCCTAAATGTCCTGCTCTTAATGATCAGTTTCTGATAAAGCATCTATTATTTAGGATTATTTAGGGTTATTTAGGATTTAATCCTGGAGGAAAGTGCTAACCTATATTTGTATTATGTCATTTTGGATGATAGAAGACAGGGCAGTTTATTTACCACAGCTCCATTCATTGAGCTAGTCTATGTAAGAGGAGGCTAGGACTAGATGGTAGGGAGGTAGAGTCTCCATGGGCTATAATAGGGATTTTACTTCACCAACCAGAGGTTCCATTTAACAATCTGCTCATTTGTAATGTATGCTGCTATATTTGGGTAGCTGGGACACTGTAGAAATACTGTTAGTGTATGGTGAACCCCAATACCACAGAAGGAAGAGCTCAGGATATTAAATTCCACATGACCATGAACCTATTCCAACTAATATGGATTTGATAATATGTTTCAATGAAGCTGATGATTTGAAGGTGGAGGAGCCTTATATGATTTAATTGTTATGGATAAATCACTGACTGGTCAGTTTAAAACTGATGGCTGGTACAAATATCTGTAGGACCAAAGGACTTGGTAAAATAGTTTGACCCAGGCACCTGATGGATTTGTATGGTTCAATGCCCTTAAAAAATTTTCTGCATCATCTATTGGTGATATTGTCAGCACCTTGGCTAATCTGTGGAATATTAAGAGGCCTTTAAAAAATGAAATCTATAAGGACTTTCACCCAGCATTTAATGGTTAATTGGTTTAGTGTTAATTTCATGTATCTGTTTATTTAAAGAACAAAAATGAGAGCTAAATTTATGTTAGTTGTATTGAGTATTTGGCAGAATATTCAAGGTATTCTACAGGATAAACATAAATAAATCAATAAAGTCATTTCATTACTTCCATAATATATACTTAGACACATCCTTGTACCAATTAAGTATCAGTGTAAAAATTATGTTAAGGATTATATTTCGTTTCTTGGGTGACATTATGAATGTATCTCAGAAATCCGATAACTTCAGTAACTCCTGAATTTCAAACAGGAGGTTCCCAGCTACGCTACCTAAGGTCTTTCTAGCTGAAGTTATCAGGAAGTGAATTGGAGAACTTCAGCAAGCCAAGTGTAAGTTTTGCATTTGGGCTATCATTCCTCTAACCAGTAATGGAAAAAAGAACATTATATAGATATTATTGCAGATTTTTCTTGTTCTTTTTTTTTTCCTTCAATGATTTATTGTGCTGTTCTCACAGGAGATATTTCATTTAAGTTTCAAATGAAAAACAATACTTTAAAATCATTGTTATAATCATTATTTTATATCAATACAATAATAAAGAATTATTGGTGTGCCAGATTCTTGCTTGAGCATATTTTACCAGTATGTATCACAAAAGGTCATCAGATTAGCCCTTGAGGAACTAAGGAGTCTATGGTCTTTGAAATTATGTCATTATTTTGTAGATATGATGTAATGTTTCTTTAGCTTGTTAAAGTGCCTACGATTAAGTGCCTACAATTAATTTTCCTAGGGTTCACAGCCTTAATAACTATGCACTTCCTTACTTTAGAGCATCCTTGTCTGTTATGCCTCAAAGCAAGTTATTCTGTTTCCTGCACTCTGTATTATAACAATTGTTGGAAAAAATGCAGTGAATCCAACAGAGAAATATCTATTTTTTTTCATTCCCTGGGCAATGATGGTTCTGAAGTAAATAAAGAACTTGGTGAATTGTGCTAGTTGCTTCAGCCTTTTGAACATGCTATTATAATTCACTACCAAAGGAATTGGTATACAGATGAAGGCTATTTATTTACTCTATTAACAGCTACTAGTAAAGAGCAAAGTGAAGCTTCAAGATTTAAAGACAGCATACTTAAGAATATAATATGTTCATTAAAACAATAGACCAAAGACATCAAGCTGTAAAACATACTAATAGCATGATATAAATCATTGGACTTCAAAAACTGATAATTTGACTAATTGCAAAGTTTTAACTAGTGAGCTCCATGACTGGCATAGGGATGAATATTATCCTAGTCCAAATTCAATAATTTAGCAGTAATTCCACAATAGAAGACATAGTTCCAAGATCTGTTTCCCTTGTTAGAAATTACTGTCACAATCAGTATATTTCAAAACTAGGAACATTGTTTTTAAGATACTATTGATAAATCATGGTATCTTATAACTTCCATTCTGCATTCTTGTACTAAGAAAAGAAACAAGTAAATGTCCACTTTTATCCACAGGCATATTTAATTATCATTTTTTAATTTATTTTTGGTTTCCAACTGAGCTCTAGTTATGACTCACACACCTTAAAAAAAATACACAGGCTATCAAAACTGTGTTTCTATTGTTGATATTGTAGATTCCTCTTTTTGTGTAAAGATGGAACAAACTACAAAGATGTCTTCATCTCCCAACAGTTTTCAAAATGATCCAAACCCCATATGGGTGTCTTCAGAGTACAGGAGTACATACCAGCTGTCCCACTATAAGAATAGTGTTCCTTTGGCTTAGTCCTACAGTTAAGGGTGGTTCGATACATTTTGCTGCTTGAGGCAAAGCACAAGATGGTGGCTTTTCATTTTCAACATACAGAAGCCAACTGGATTGGCATTTGATTCTTTCTTCAGAATTGCTAATAAGATAATATTCTTCAATGAATTCACATACAGCAAATTAACAGAAAGCACTGGGTAGTATATGAGACAAGAACATTATCTGCTGTACCATCCTTCAGCGTTTGCAGTCTGAAGTCCCTGCCTCATTTTCCCTTATAGGACTAATGTTGACTAAAGCAAGTCTAGTACTTCTATTTCACTGAGGAATAATAAAGCAGACTTTGAAATGTTTTGAAAATGAGTTGATGGCTTCTTAATTATTTGAACACCAGCATGTTTTTTTTTAACTTGAAGCAAACATTCAAGTTAATACAGTTACACCTTCATTATGTATCACATGACTAAGTTATTGCATATTAAATCAGAGCAGAAATTACTAAGGATGGATTAAAATTATTTAATATTTGATTACAGCTACAGGATGACAATTTCAAATGTAATAGCTTCAAAAACAGCGATCTCCTATGCATTAATTCAACTCATAGAAATAGAAACATCATGATCTTTTGCTTTGTTGTATAACAGCAACCGAATATGCAGACATTAGATTTGAATAAACTGGTAAATCTCACCTCTTAGGAATAACAAAAACACTCTTGCTTTTTACTCTAAATTATATTTGGAAATGAAGGAAATTTTAAGGAAGGAATATTTAGAGAGATTTATTTGCGAAAACATTTGTGTAAGAGCTCCTTATTGAAAATCTGGCACTAAATCTTCAGTTTGGATTTCACATTTTAGAGTCACCATTTTATACATTTCTCTGGTGAATTTTAGGGCTCTGTCAAAAGCCAATTATATTCCATAAGGTTATAATTTGTGCACTGCTTCACTATCCTGTACTGAAACAAAATTGTTTCTACTATGGATACACAGATTTATTTTTATAATTGGGCCACTGGAAATTGCATTTTCTCTGTATGGGAGAAATTTTCTTCCAGATAGTGCACACATTAAAAATGATCTATGACAAGTCATGTATTCTGTATGGCATCATCACTGATAATAGCAACTTATATGCCTTCAATATATTTGAAATATTTTTGAATGGGTGCCTTTTACTTGACCTGCTTTCTACCCAGTGCCATTGCTCAATTCAGAATTCTGATAACAAATCTCTTGTAAAAAAAACCCTGTTCCCTCAGTGAGCTTGGCAGGTAAATCAAAATATGAGCCTTAATTTCCAGCATCCAAAATGAGTGGGGAATTGTATATCTTCAAAAGAGAAAAAACATAACATCAAGAAAGAGGACAAATGTTGACAAAAGTTCGCAAATATGGTTTTATATAATACAGATAAATACTGGAAATAATGTCTATTGTCAAAATATCAGAAAAATCAGGCCTGTTGATCCACCCAAAGTCACTGCAAGTCAGGTGGCATATAAATTTAGTGATGATGATGATGATGATGATGATGATGATGATGATGATGATGATTGTATTTTGTGTCTTATACTATCCATGGGCAACTTTAAGCTTTGCTCTCACTTTCTTTTATATATATATATATATATATATATATATATATATATATATATATACACAAACAAACAAACTGCATTTGGACTGGACAACCCTGGAAACAGAAGACGATGTAAAATAAAAGGCTACTTTTTTTTCTAATTAGCCATTCAACTTGATAAATGGACTTTGCAAAGAAAGAGACATGGCCATCCACTCTAAGCAAAACATTTCCCAGTAGCTAAAATGATTGTTTCCAGAATGGCATAAGAAATAAAGGAAGATTAAGGGCAGGACAAAAAAGGGCTTCATTGTGGGAATTAGCCACATTTCACACAGCCGTTAAGAAATGCAATGGAGTTCACTTTTGAAGGTATATTTCCTCCTAAATTAAATGTCAGCGTTTGAATGTTTACAAAATTGAAATTCTTCCCAGTCTTAAGGTTAGGCATCCAGTATAGGAGAAATACATACATATTTATTAACCTGAAATACTGAATAATACTGAATAATAGTGAAAGATTCTTGGAGTTAGGTTTGTTCAATGCAGTGAGAAACTTCAAGGACAATAAAGACTGCTAAAGCAAGCACTAAATGTCGTTTTGACTTGTGGAGGTAGCACAGA
Organism: Python bivittatus; assembly: GCF_059951505.1. Lineage (NCBI taxonomy): Eukaryota > Metazoa > Chordata > Lepidosauria > Squamata > Pythonidae > Python > Python bivittatus. Next base: position 25,100,587 of record NW_028277058.1, on the reverse strand, counting down.
TTATTCATTTTGTTTCCATTTTTCTCTTTGTATCACTCCAGGTATATCAATACATGCATGAAACCATAAATGTTAATGGCTGCCCCGAATTCCGTGCCAGGGCTACTGCCAAGGTAAGACACTTGTAGTTTTAGGAGATCTATTCTCCACATGGCCTAGTAATTGACTGTGCGCGTGTATGTTTCAGGTATTCGTGTGTACACTATAAGAAAATTTAGACATCAGTGGCAGCCCAGAGTCTAGAACCAGTGCTACTTCCCAGGTAATAATCATACTGGCAAATTCAATCTTTGTGCTACTCCTGTAGTTTAAGAAAAGAGAATGCTCTACACAGCCAAGAGTCTTATTTGGGGTGGGTGGAGGGATGGAGTGGAGTGGAGTCAGCTTCCAGTCAAAGCTTCTGTTTCATTGCAATTAAATACTGACCATTAGCACTTTGATGGCTAAATTCTGTAATAGATTCTACTTAAAGGATGGCCAAAAAAATAAGAGGTCTCAAGGCTCCCATTTTCAGAAGTGCTTCGCTTGCATTTCTTCAACAGAAAAGCAGCAAGTGCAAGGGGCGGGGGGGCTTCTACTCCTTCTGAAAAACTGGTCTTAGGTTAAAATGCTGTAAAGGTTGCCTTACAAATCAGTGTAAGCTCTCTGCATCAAAAGAAATGCTACCCTATCAAATAAATCTGAAATGTACTTTTAGTTTCCAGAGTACAGAAATAAAAACTAGTAACAAAATAGGTATTTCTTCATGGAACAGATTCTTTCTTTACTGTTGATAAAACATGAATGAACTTCAGATAGGCTCTGTGTGTGCGTGTGTGTGTAAAATAGAACCTTATTAACCTACATACTACTAGAGAACACTGTTCTTTGCAAACCAGAGCAATAAATGTTAATCTTCTTTCCACACTACAGCCAGCAACCGAATTACATTAATTTTAAATTGAGATAAGCCGTGGAGGAACATTATTGAAGCCATATAGTACGTTTAACATTAAATATACTGAAGATAACTTTAAATAATATTCTTTCATTTGCTTATCTGGTATCTTTTATTCTAGAGGGAATTGAATTTGACCTAATATAAATATTACAGATATTTAAGCTTTATTCTACTGATTCTAGAAAGATGTTTTTAGATTAACTTCACATTGTACAGTGAAGTTAAAAATTGTCATCACATGGCATAATTAAAATTCTCAACAAGGTCTGTCATTCTCATTTCTTATGCATATGGAACAGCAGGATTGTACAGCAATGTTTCAATATCATAGTATTTCCTGGTTATTTCTGGGCTGTCTGCATTGCATTTTTTCTTACGCATTTGTGTCTGCCATGCATGCTGAAAAATTTTGCATGATGATATATATTGTCCATGTAACTAAGACATTACACTCATGCTACTTAAATCCATCCATTAACATAAGATCCTAATGGAATTTAGCTATCCTTTTACTCTAGGAAATTTAGGACTCATGGAAATGATCCAGCTGAAATTAGCCACCATCAAGTGGGGCTGTACACACATTTGGTTTGAAGGCAACTTGACCAATTCTCAGAATCGAATGAACTTTCTGAACTGAATTGATGATTTCAACTAAATAATCAAATGTGATGCCATCTTATCAATATTTTTGAAAACTTACTTACTTCAATACAGATATTTGAAATGAACCAATTTGGCTTTCAAATCATCAGATCAGATCAAATTAATTACTCCAGATGGATCCGAGCCTATCTTCACATCCTACAGCCTAGTCTTATATATTTCAGTGTTTGTTTGTTTGTTTGTTTGTTTATTAAATTTTTCAACTGCCCATCTTCCCCCAATGGGGGAACTCTGGGTGATTCACAACAAACATTAGAACATAAAATATATAAACATGCTTAAGTATACATGCTTAACTCTCTCCTGTTGAAATCAGTGAAGGGGCTTAATTTAGTATATTCTGCTTTATGTTTTAATAAGTCAAAGAAGTGCTCAGATGAGTAGTGCACTCTGATAAAGAGTTGCTAGTGGGGAAACTACTATTTTCACAATTTACATTTGTTTTTAAAAATTGTACTACCCTCCCTAAAGTTAAAAAAAAAAAAAAGCCTATGCAGCTCGAGCTTCTACTGCTCCTGGTTTTAGCTACTGTTAAAATTTAAGGAACCTTAACATTGTATTGGCCATACGTACAAAACTGTCATATTTTAAAAGTTTATTAACTTTTTAATACCACTGCATGTTCCACTGCAATGTAAAGGATTCTAGTACGCATATGTCTCTTCAGCCTTAAGGTGTGCTTTGATGTACATCTCATCATTCTGCTTAACCAAATGTTCAATAAAAGGCAAAATTTTTAGAGAGGAAAGAAGCATTTTTTGCCATGTAGGGGTGTTCAAAGTAGCCAATAAGAATTTGAGTACATACATACATACATACATATGTACTAATCATACTATTCCCTTTTCAGGAAAGGAAATTTATGTTGCAAGCATTAATATCTAGAGTGAATTGGGGATCACATGCTAGAGAGCATAGAATAATTAATTTCCATTTCATTGTAAAAGCTACTTACAGGTACAAATAATCTAACGTTTACATCAAGTTTCCCTCTCAAAAAATCTTCTATACGTAGAACATAGAGCCAATGTTCATATTTTCCTTTGTGTGATATGAATTGCATTGACAGGAACGTGAATAACCACTTATGCAGGAATTCCACCTGAGCATATGAGTTGGCAACTGAGACCTTGAGATTTAAGCACCCCAATCCTCAAAACAATACCACTAGGATGCTGCACCCCAATCCTCAAAACAATACCGCACCCGGATGCCTCGGGCACATCTACGTTATTTTATTGTTTTTTTCTTCAAAAGAATGAAACAATTATAAAAAACAAATTTTAAAGCATTGCTTTGTGCGAATAAATATTTGAAACAAAATCAGCAGAAATGCTCCTGTGTTCATAATATGTTTTAAAAAATGCATTTTTTTCTAGGCGACAGTTGCTGCATTTGCAGCGAGTGAAGGGCATTCTCACCCTCGAGTGGTAGAACTTCCAAAGACGGATGAAGGCCTTGGTTTTAACGTAATGGGAGGAAAAGAACAAAATTCTCCTATTTATATTTCTCGCATAATTCCTGGAGGAGTAGCTGAGAAACATGGAGGACTCAAACGGGGAGACCAGCTGCTTTCTGTTAATGGAGTGGTATGTGAACACACTGATTCTGATTTTATGAATTCTGCTTATCTAAACAGCTTCAGACTGAAAAAAATCTGGATGACTACTGCAGTATTTTTGCTGTCATCTAGGGGTATCCAGATTTTTGCAGTCCAGATCTGATAGTACTAGTGCATACATAAGAGAATAAATGGACACAAATCTGTCATTTAAAAGTAACCACATTCAGAAACCTTTGGAGAATATTTCAGTCTTCCCATGACATCTTAGTTTGCAAGTGACTGTTATTCAGCAAGAAATCCAGAGGGAGATTTCAGCATGCAATTGCTGTTAACAAGCATATATTAATATTTGATTTTATTTATGGCTCATTTGAAACCAGAGTTTTTATTCCCAGTACAGAAGGTAAGTTATCACAGCACAATTAAGAGACTGTTGACTTTTTTACACATTGTATATAAGAAGAATGGTTTGCATACAGAAGGAGAAGTGTAACTATTGGCTCTGCTACTAATATTAAGTGCCTCCATCCCTACCCTTTTCACATCAGTGCATTGATCCTGAAGAAGCGAAATCTATGCACAGATTTTGCAGGTACTGGAATTCACATGCTCTGAGTACACATGAAATCCATGCTCAGCTCATTGATGTTGAGAGATAGGAAGTGTCACACTTAAAGACATGATCAAGACAAGTCCCTGATGATATGAATTCTTGATGCTAGCCGAGCTGCACATATTGATTTATTTACATATGTGGAGCTTTCATATCTATATTCCTGTATCAGTGCTTTGAATATCTCAAAGCTACAGATCCCAAATAGAGAACTGAACTGCCCTCACACCATTTCCATTCTGAAAGACAAAGAAGCCCAGCTGATGCTCAAAGATGCAGTGCAAGAAGCTGGTTGTCACCTTTAAAGCCCTATGTAGCATAGGACCAGGTTACTTGTGGGACCATCTCTCCCCAGTGGTTTCTGCCCATCCCAGAGTGGGGATGCTCCAGGAGCCATTGATTGTCAACTTGTGCCTTCTCTGCTATGGTGCTTGCCCTATGGAACAGCCTCCCCTCTCAAATATGGACAGCCCCTACTCCGTTGGCCTTTTGCAAAGCCATGAAGGCCTGGCTCTTCCCCCAGGCATTGGCGTCGGGATGTTGGCATGGGAGCTTTGGCATGAGCGTATGTGTCTAGCGGTGGTATGATTTTGCTGAACCTCAATGCAGTTTTAGTTGGCTTTTTGCTTTAATGAAATTCTTTGTTTTTATTTCGTTCAGTGCCTAGACTTTCTTGGATAGATAGGCCATATAAACAGGATAAATAAATAAATCACATTTATGCCATTTGGAGGATTTTGATGATACAGCTCCTGCTGAGATGGTTTTGCTTTTCTTTTTCCTTTCCCACTGGAAAGCCAAGGGAGTAACAGAGATATTCCTTGAAGTGGTTACTTCCTTGGGGGCTGAAATGTCAGCAAGGAGGACAGGCCTAACTACAGACTCCACAGCCATAACTGGGGAGGCCTAGTGGGACCAGATTCACCCATGGCATAGATTTTTCTTTGTTCCCCATACTTGTAATGCTGAAAACTTCTTGCTTTTTGCTATCTTTAAACATCATCACCACACATCAATCAGTGTGTGGAAGGAGAACATCATGAGAAGGCAGTGGAGCTTCTGAAGGCTGCTAAGGACAGTGTGAAGTTGGTGGTGCGTTACACTCCCAAAGTTTTGGATGAGATGGAAGCTCGCTTTGAAAAACTGAGGACAGCACGGCGCAGACAACAGCAACAGTTGTTAATTCAGCAGCAACAGCAGCAGCAAAATGCACAGCAAAATCATATGTCATAGGTGAGAGTATTCTTCTGTCTTAATATCAACTAACCTTCCTCTAACTGAATTAAATTTAGCACAAGAATTCAGTTTATCACTTGTGAGATGTTGATCTGCCTTACTTAGAGACATGCATATTGCCCCATTTTCTTACTCAACATCATATTACATTCTAGATAATTCAGTGACTAAAATATCTGTTTGTGACTTAATTGTTTATTCTGCTGAGTATATCACAGAAACCAAAAAATATATTCATTGTCTTATTGGATAATTTTTCATATTACAGTATTGTATTTTTTAAAAATTGCTGTGGAGGGAGTAGAGCTAATAATGTCATGTGCATCATGACATTATTGTGAAAATGGTGCAAATCATGTAATTTGTGTCTCATGAATCTCATGATTCAGCTGATGCAAATTATATAATTCATGTTATTTGTTCAATGATATCATGATGCCCATGTTGTTAGGAAGGCTTGTGCCAGCTGTCTATGCTATCTAAAAAAATAAGCATCATATGAAATCAGGCAGTGGTGCATTCCATGCACCCTGTTAACCATAATCTCTTAGCATGATGTTGTAACCCAATCATTGTGATTAATAAACCATGATTCTGGCCTAGTATATAAACCAGGACAGTATGGTTTATCCAATAAATCTTGGTTGAAATGAAACATAATTGTATGTGATATGTAAAGCCAGGCATTATAGTGCTTTTTAAAAAAACTGTTTCTAATGTAGTTTCTAATATCAGAAATTAAGCTGATATTGCTAATTGTTTATGCATATGTATTTTGTTTTTAGATTCACAAGTTCGACTATAATTATAAGGGCTTTTAGACACTAAACCATAATTTTTAATTATGTGTAATGGCCTAAAATCCTTAACTTTGGTTAGAATAACAGGCAATTATTTTGTAATTCAAGTTACACATAACAGTTCCAAATAACATTGGTCAGGTTCAAATGTAAGCTTTCGTCAGATGCAGCTCATTCCGTTAGATGCATAGAATAGCTAAACTGATGTAGAATTTAAATTGGGATGAACTCACATGCATCAAAAGGTTTCAACAAATATATTGGTTTTTAACATATTACAGTGGTTAATTGATAAGGTACTTGTAATCTGTCTCACATGTAACCCATGTCTACATAACTACTTTGTCTTCTCCTCTTTCCCATCCCCATGCTCCTAATTTAAATCCTACATCAGTTTAACCACTTCATGTATTGTATCTGATGGAGTGAGTTGCAGCTCATGAAAGCTTATGCCTTTTAATAAAATGTATTAGTCAGGCAGGTGTTACTAGATATCTTCTGATTTTTGGCTACCATAGACTAATATGGCTCTTCTCCTACAAGGTTCCAATGTGAAATTCAGGAACTCTAGCAGTTCAATTATATACATATTTAGAACTGAGTCCCACTAGTTTCTGTGCAGTTTTCTTGATATCTGCGTAGTATCAAACAGTGGTTGAATTGTACTACAGATGTTAGTAAGTTGTAACAAACAGAGGTACATACTTGCCATGAAAAGTTTCTTATTAATATTATTATATTTAATATTGTATTATATTATATATTAATATTAAAAAGAATAATAAAAAGAACAAATTACTCTACTTACAGTGCCTCCACAAGTTTTGTAAAGTAAGCCCATATATACTTTTTTAAAAAGTATTATAATAATGGAGAAATTAAAGGAATGGAGAATGTCAGTCCATTGCTTTATACTTTTGATGGTTTATATACTTTTGTTGTTTAATTATAGATGACTCTCAAGAAAGACTTTCTAAATCAAGAATTTAACAACTTAACAGCAAAGCTGTGCTTTGTATTCCAACTTTACAGTAAAAAGCAACAGCAGTGAGAATACAGCAACTGTGTTCACCAGCAAACTGTGAAAAATTACAGTAAGAACAGTTTGGCAAGTCAGAAGCATAATAAACTCTTCATGTGATTTCTCCAAGAATTGAAGTCTTAGGACGAAAGGTTCCTCTGATTATTTTTTGTATGATAAGATGATCAAAATCACAATTTGTTAGCAAAATTCAAGAATATTCTGAGAAATCACATTCATGGCTTAAAAATGAATGAATAAGTGTATGTGTGGTCCAATTCTGTATTCTTTACAATGAAACTCCAATGAGAATTTGCCAAAACAATGTAAGATGGGCCCCAGTCAAGAATGAAGACTATCCTAAGTTTGTGCCCTGATGCAACCGCAATCTCTTTTTTAAAATATATTTATATGGGATAGACTATATATAGGGAAGTACATTAGATTGCACATTCCCATGAAAAGCAATTTATTATGGACAAATGGGCTCCATATTTGCATGATTTCCCTTTTTTATCCATGGTTCCTTATATAGCACCAAGCAATATGTATGAAAAAGCCTGCTTTCATATATGGATGACTCCTTATCTGAATTAAGGCCTGTACGTGAAATGAACAACCTGAGGAAAATATTGCATTGATTTACGACATACTATTATCTTGCATAATGCTTTCCTTTCACAATCACGTACAGTTGTCACATCCAGATTATCATAATTCTCCATTTTTCCTTTTGCATAATTCTCCTCTTTCTCCTAGGGTTACAATGTTCTGTTAATTAATCCATTGAACCGATGAGATGTGGGATGGAAAGGAGATTGTTAATTCCTTGTAATGTGATTACATGTAGTCCTTGCTTAACAACTACAATAGGAGCTGAAAAATGTGTTGTTAAGTTGGGTGGTCGTTAAGCAAAACATAACATGACTGCACCCAATTTTATGACTTTTTTGCAGCAGTCGTTAAGTGAATCACCATGGTCATTATGTGAATCACGTGGTCATTAGCAAATCATGCGGTTAAGTGAATCATGCCATTCCCCATTGATTTTGCTTGCCAGAAGCCAGCTGGGAAGGTCGCAAATGGCAATCTTATGACCCTGGGATGCTGCAACCATCATAAGCGTGATCTGGTTGCCAAGCTCCAGGATCATGATCACGTGACTGCGGGGGCTGCGACAGTTGTGAGTGCGAGGACTGGTCATAAGTTATTTTTTTAGCACTGTTGTAACTTTGAATGGTTGCTAAACAAATGGTAGTTAGGTGAGGACTACCTGTAGTTATAAACTCATGGGTGGTACATGCTATCCTAAAGCACTAATCCATCTTCTCCCTCACATAAGGATATGTGAAGAAGATATCCAGATGGTAAGAAGGAATGATGATGCTTTTGGTTCAGTGCATATTATGTCACAAGCTTAAATTGTCTGAAACAGATGAGAATTTTTTTAGGCTGTTTAGTTTTAGGCTTCAGACCCATTCCATGAAACTTACTCTTGGGTAAAAATATGTAGGTTTGCAATCATAATCATATATATATATATATCAGTTGTGTTGGAACTGTCTTTAGCCTTTCTGATTGGAAATTCTGGAAATTTCAGTCTGAATACATTTGGTGAATGTTAAATTGGGGATAGCTGCTATACCTATGAATCAATCCTACTGAACTCAAGAAAACTTAGTTTTGAGTAGATATATATAGTTGGCTGTGCCAGGTAACCGCCTTTGCCTTGATGTAGGACTTTGTGTCACAGAAATGAAGGTATTTGCCACTGAGACACTGTGCATCACTTCTGGAATCTCCTTCTGCATGTCTAGTACCAGAAAGACGCCGGATCAGTAATCTTTCCAGCTACTAGATGGAAAGTGAGCCTGAAATGCAACACAAAGTGAAGCAATGTGGTGGCTTAAATTCATTCTTTACATGTGGCCATGTTGCCTTGTGAAGTAGCTTCACAGGACTGCTTGGGACTCAAGACACTGGCAGAGTGAATCAGCTCTTTCACACTTGCACAGCCTTACCATATAGCATTACACTGCAAGTCATATGTAAAATTTATGCAGATGTAATCAATTAATTAATCAACTAATCAAGTAAAATGTTCTTGATTTGATGGAGCCCTCTTTGTATACCATTTCATTTGTAGATAAAATTCTTGCTTTTGGAGTAAACCAGGTACAAGTTTAATTCTATCTTTTGTGAGCAGTAATATTAGAAAACTGTATTTTTGAACATAAGCATTCCTAGTATATCTATTATAGTTATATCCCCAAATCTAAACTAAGTATGCAGTATATTGATAAAATGTATAGAGAGAGAGATTGTTACCTAATATATATACACACACATACGTATACTGTATATATGCATATGTTGTCAGAATATATTTGTTCCAGATGTTAGATTCTGTACTTACTGTATATTGTAAACATTTCTGAGATGATGTTAAAATAACTCAATATCTCACAATTTTCTCTATTTTTCCAATATATTTATTTCACTGATGTTATTAGATTTAGTATTAAAACATATAGTGGAGAATTACTTTTTGTGTAACAGTGCAGCTTTTCCCAATGTGGTATGCTTTAGATATGTTTGCATTACAAGTCCCAAAATTTCTGGTCAACGTGGCTATGATTCCTTTGGAATTCTGGAAGGGGTCACCTCAGCATTTCTGGAGGACATTACCTTGAGTGACTTAGTATATATCAGGGTTCCTCGACCTTGTCAACTTTAAGACGGGTGGACTTTGACTCCCAGAATTCCTCAGCAAGGCTGGCTGGGGAATTCTGGGAGTCAAAGTCCACCTGTCTTAAAGTTGACAAGGTCGAGGAACCCTGATATATAGGACTGTTGCACTGATTGCAAGTGGGTGATGGATATTAAGCACAGCTGTATTATTATTAAGTATTATTGTTAGCTAATTTCATTGTCAAAGTGGGAAGCAGTCTGCACTAAAGAGGCACAAATGCTGGTGATGTGATATTAGCATTAGTTAAGTAGATTAGTATCAGCCTCCTTTGATAAATATAGAAGTTGATCATTTAGTAAAAACTTTATGCATTTTGTCTCTGAGTCATCTGGATATGTAGCAGTACATTTTCAGCAATGGTATTAAGTCATTTGCATGAAGTCAATTGTATTAAATCATTTCAGTGCCCTGTATAAAATGAACATTAAATAGGATGTGGTCAGCTCCTTCTATTTCTTCTAGTCTCAATGGAAACATTCACTCTGCTGTTGGAATGATAAAAGAATTGCCCCCCAACTGTCAGCTTTACCTCACAGGGCTGAACCAATTAAATGAACTCATGAGAATTCAAGACTCCTAATAAGTAGTAAGTTAGGAAACCATAACCAAACAATTATAGAGAGTGCTACGTAGAATATAGAAATGATATTCAAATCCTTTTGCACCTTTTTCTCATTCTTGCCCTTTGTAATGGACTCCCCTTTTTGCATGGGGAGGCCAGTTTTCATGTGCTCTTGTTTTTGTAATGGATGGAATTAGTATCTTGTTCTTTACTGACTGTGTGAGAACTAATTCTCATACTATTAACATGGAGGGCAATGTGTTTAGTCTGGACATAGACTAATATCACTATCATATTTGTCAGTTTGTGAGAATAAAAGGTCTCTTATTGCTCTTATTCCTCTTAATAATCCATCACATCCTTTTGATGATTGAAAATCAATACCTGATGTCTGATTTCAGCCAAGTTGATCGGTGATTGGGATGAAAACTCATAACACCTTGTTCAATTTCTCTTTCTCAAGATTAGGCCAGCCTGTACTAGAGAACTGGAGTGGGTAGAAATTGAATAATAAAGACTACTTTAAGTCAAACATTCAACCAAAAAAAATCCTACCTTGCCTCCAACTGGATTCTAGAATTGTTTCACAGCAACATATTTGCTACACAGTAAGAAATGTGGAAGCTGTTCAAGGGAATTTCAACTGAACAGTTATACGTTTTCTGTTGTTCCTGTATACTGTATGTAGATCTGTGAACTATACAACATCTAGGTAATGTTTACAGCTTTAAAAATCTTAAAGCAACTAGTAAATGCTTGTCTCCTTTAGGTTGCAGAGAAGCTGAAGATAGCTGTCTGAAGCTTCTATAACCATTATCTCTAATGATTCTTATTTGTTCCTCCCCAACCACCTGATGTTTGGAAGATAGTGCCTAAGAATAAAAAGGATGCTTGACCTGTCTAACCACTAGCTATATCAGGGTAATTTAGGATTTTAAGGAAAACCCAATATTTTTGTCTTATTATAATTTATATTTAGTTTGTCCTCTTTGCAATCAAATGCAATTTCATAAGGCTCTTATTCATACCAATCAGAATGACAGATAAAACTCCAGCATCATCCACATACAATAACACAGCTAATAAGTAGCTTATCTCCTACTTGGAGAATGAAATTCCCACAGTGTCTGCACTATTCATTCAACAGAAGCCATGTCAGAATGCATTTTTGTTTTACCACTTCTGAGTGGAGATGGGTAGGTCATTGTCCATGGCCACCATAATTAACTATTTAGTTAGTTAATTAATTATTGCAAACGTCTATGATACACCTATACTGCAAGGACTCCGGGCAGCTTATAATAGTAAGATCTATCACACATAAAAACAAACCACCCTGAGTGCCCCAATAAAGCCATCATCAGAACTAAAAACCACAAGCAATAAAAATAATCAAAGCCCAAAATGCAGCCCAACCGGGCCATTAATGCTCAAACACCTATCAAGCAGAACAGTTTTTAACACTTTTTGAAAAGACAGCAAGGCAAGGCCAAATATACCTCGGGCGGTAAGTTATTCCACAATCTGAGGGCTGCCACTGAGAAGATCACTCCTTCAGGGAGATATCCTCAGCATCTCTTTAGGATGGCTTCATAGGACCAGCTGGACTAGTTGGAAGAGACTGTCCTGAAGAAATAGGAGCCAAGCTATTTTGGGCTTTTTAAGATTAACACCAGCACTTTGAAGTGGACCTGGAAACTACTGGTAGCTAATATAGTAACCACAGCCCAACTGTATTGTTGCTGAAATCTCAAACTCTACCAGTATCTGGGCAGCCACATTTTTAACTAACTGCACTGTCTGGAACAATTTCAAAGACAGCCCCATGCAGAGTGCTACAGTGGTTTTAACAAAGGGTATTAAGGGCATGAAACACCATTTTAAGGACTTCCCCATCCAAAGAAGGCTGCAATTTTGCTGAATCTGAGAAATTGACTCAAATGCTGCCTTTAATTCTAAAAATATCACAAGCACATAATGAAAAATTAGGATACTTCTCAACCAGATGATGGATGACATACTCATGCATTGCTGACCATCCTGCTGCCAGGATGTTATGTTCTAGCAATCCATCGTCTAGATTATTATCACAGGTAGTAACCATGCAGTTTGCTCTCCGCACTCAGGAGGCTTATTGGACAATAGCGGGCTGCATCCATTTATAGAATAGAACAGTTATAGAACAGATCTTGTCCTTTGAGTATCTGCAGTTTTTTATCTATATGAGATACAAGCAATTCTAACAAAGGGATCCAGCAGCTGGTTCTGGCTTTTATTAGCTCAGTTAAAATTATATCTCCACCTCCTGCCCTCCTATTTTTCAATAAGTGAAACAATCTATGAACTTCCTAGGATGAAACTGGGGGCCAAGTTGGGAGCTAAATTGCCATTGAGTTGCCAGCTGTTCCTCATGAATTGAGATTTTATCACTCAATAATTATTCATAATATTCCTCCCATATTTATACAGAAACTATCCTTTCCTTTCCTTTCCTTTCCTTTCCTTTCCTTTCCTTTCCTTTCCTTTCCTTTCCTTTCCTTTCCTTTCCTTTCCTTTCCTTTCCTTTCCTTTCCTTTCCTTTCCTTTCCTTTCCTTTCCTTTCCTTTCCTTTCCTTCCCTTCCCTTCCCTTCCCTTCCCTTCCCTTCCCTTTTTTATGGAAAAGGATTCAGAAAAGGTTCACTTACCTTTACCTAAAGTCTTATATATTTATTATTTATATATTTATTATTCATATCATCTCACATAAATATAAGTTTATATAAACAAATATATAAATAATATTTGGAGGTCAAATCTACAACTACTCCACACTGGAGCAATTTTAGATCTGTGAACTCAACAATTCTATCTTTGGCTGTAAACAGAGTTATATTCCCCCATTCACAGATGGTCCACAACTTGGGGAATCTCTTGGACTGTAGAGGCCTAAGGAGACAACCTTGAAGCAAATATTCAGAAGCCATTATGTAAGCAAAGAGGACAAAAGCATTCCTTAAGTCTGGACAGGTCAATAGTATTAAAAAAAGATTCAGAATGACTCCTCCCTGACTCACTGGGGTATAAGAGGGAATTGGGAGAAGCGCGATTGCAAGATTCTGTTGTTATAGCTTATCTCAATAAATTATAGCTCTGGCCTTTCTGTGGAGTTTGTTTCCTGATCTAGTCTACCTCGAAAGGCTGACATGGACTTATAGCTCTTACTTGAGGAGCAGATAGCAGCTGTGGCCTGGAGGGCTTTTGCCCTAGATACTTCTTGTGTGCAAATTGTAGCCACTTATGGAATGTAAAGTCCTGCTCACAATCATTTGTGACCTCCTGTCTGAACTACTCTAATGTGCTATATATGAGGCTGCCCTTGAAAAGCATTTCCCTCAAGTAAGAAGCCTCTTCGAGACTCAAAACAAAAAAAAAAATTGCCAATACCTGCTTTTGTCCAGATAATTAGTTTAATATATAAATAATTCATTTAATTATAATTTGTTCACTATATAGGTTTGAACTAGGCAATAGGGCTTTTCTGTGCTTTGGATTCAAAAATAAAAAGATATACTTAGAAGTGTACAGGCACATAAACATAGCACCCCTCTGCAACTGCTAAGTCATATTGATCTTTTGGGGAAGGGTCCTGTGACAGCTGTGTGATTCTAGGAAAATACATTGCTATGTGGGTGTCCACGGAGGGAAAGGGAGTAAAATCTCAAAAGGTGTGTGGTGATGTCATCACTCAACTGCTGCAACTAAGGCACCTTCATTGAGCTATGAATTCCTAATCACAGAATTTACTTGATGGTGTGACTGCCCACATATTATCGTGTTGAGATCCTTGCATTTTTTTGCAAGGCTACTGCATTCCACTTTATGGAGTTGCAGATTCCCCAATCCAAGTGATGGACCACTGTAATAAACAATCCAAAATATAGACTTGCTGATGTTTATAGGTGGCAAACGTATACTTAAGACTAGAGTGCAGTTAAATTCAGAAGGTATAAATCTGACTTGGTTTGCCTATGCACAAATATAGGCGCAATTTGAAAAGGATGTAAAATAAGGGGGTATAGGAGCAAGTAGGAATGAATTTGAAAGAGAATTATGCAAAGATGACAACCCTGTAATCTCAAGAATGTATACATTGGTGTTAAAATATGATACAGAAGATGTAAAAGAATGTAATATTAGATGGATACTAAATTTTGGGCATAGTATTGGCATGGATATTTGGGGGAAAATGTGGACTAAAAATATTGAATTTACTCTGTGCAATAATTCAAGAGAATTTTTTAATAAAATGATGCATAGACGGCATTTGACACCTATGAAACTATCAAAATGTATAAGAACGTTTCAAGTAAATGTTGGAAATGTGGAAGAAAAGATGGAACCTATTGTCATATGTGGTGGACTTGTGAAGTGGCCAAAAAATTTTGGTTGGTGATCCACAGGACATTGGTGAAAATAAATAGGAATCCCTTTTCAGATGAAACCAGAACTGTACTTATTAGGGTTTATGGAAGAAGAACTGTGTAAAAAGCACAGTGTCTTATTGTTATATGTGATCACTGTGGTGAGATTATTATATGTGCAGAAATGGAAAAATAAAGAAGCTCCAAATACTAAAGATTGGATATTTAAAGTTATGGACTTGTGGAGATGGCAAAACTGACATGTCTAATGAGAGAGAAATCTGCAGAGGCTTTTATTAAAAATAGGAGTCCGTTTATGATTCTATTATGATGATAAAGGGTTTTATAGATTAAATAAGGGGAGATAACAGAACATTTAAATAGTGATTACAAGGGTATAAAAGAATAAGAAATGGTTAATGGATCTGTGAGGAAAGTGAAGGGCAGAAGTGGACTATATGTTTTTTAAGTTAGATTTTAGTTTTATATTTGCAGGTTTATGTTTTTGTATATGTTTATTGTGGGCTTTTTATGTTTCTGTGTAGAATTTTAATAAAGTTTATTTTAAAATAAATCAAAATATATACATATAAGTCCAGAACCATTAAATGTCCTATGGAAAGACTACTAAAAATATCATTTTTCTTAAAATAATTTCTAAACATTGATGCTGGGATGTTCATAGGTATAAAATACATACTGCCAGAATTCACTGAAGTTATGGTGAGCTAATATGAGGTCATAAGATTAGGACTTTCTATTTATTTATATGAAGACAGGCAAAGTTCATGCACCCATTTTTATAAATAAGCTGTGAAAGTTATATTCAAAACCAAATCCACAATCCTGGTACTAATAAGATGTATTAGCTTTATGAAAATCTAATGCAAAAAAACATAATTGTGTGGAATTATATATTATTTCAATGGTGTTTGAACAGTGAAGCTACATTTTCCAGCCTTAAATGTGGAATGCTGTATTTTGGATTTACTTATCAACTGTGTTGCATCTCATGAAATATTTAACTTTTGAACTATATTGGACTGATCCAGTTGTAGGGGTATGCACTGCCCCTTGTATTCCCACCTTCCTCCTCTAAATGTTACATAGTGGGTTGGGAAACCTTGCTAACTGGAGTAAAGTTTCATTTTCAGAAGATGTTTCCATCCTGATTCAAGAATCTTTCCTCTCTTCATCTTAGCCTAGCCAATTCAGTCTTGGGCTGAGTTCACACACTGTGGCTTGTTTGATTAAAGCTTAGCAGAATGATTTGTGAAGCCTGTGATGATATGATTTTGTGTTGTCTGAATCAAATTATGATAGCTTGTTCTACATATCATACTTAAAACAAACTATAGTCTAGGAGAATATGCAAACCTAGCTTCTATGGAAGTTTTTTTGGGGGGGGTCAGGACGGAGAAACAGTGAAGCTCACTTCCATCAACCCACTTGTATCCACTTAAAGCTGAATATAATGTGTTGTTTTGGGGGGGGGGGGAGAG
Organism: Python bivittatus; assembly: GCF_059951505.1. Taxonomy (NCBI): domain Eukaryota; kingdom Metazoa; phylum Chordata; class Lepidosauria; order Squamata; family Pythonidae; genus Python; species Python bivittatus. Next base: position 25,084,530 of record NW_028277058.1, on the reverse strand, counting down.
AGGGTATATACAAACAAATTTCATTTCCCAGATGAATTACATTAGAACAATTCTACTTCTGCTCTGTAAAATACTCTTATATAATGGAAATACTGCAATTTCAAACTACACCAGAAAAAACAAGTTTTGGATAAATGCTGTTGTATAAAAGATAGTATGTAAATACATTGTCACTCTTGTCTAAATAGTGAATATCAACATTTTTGGACCTTAAGATTTAATAAATTATTTACAGAGAATACCCTTCTGCTGTTTCAAGTATTCTTGAATAAGAAGTTTATACCATGCAGAAATATCCAAGCACAGCATGTTTTCCTTTTCAGACTATTTCAAAGAATCTGTGCAATTGTGCTTAGAAACTTTTAGAGTGCACCTCTTTCAGGTTAAATGTAGAAATTCAAAGTTCCTTTTTTTAAAGATCAGATCTGGATATGAAATCTACAAGACATTAGAGTGAACTGTGACTACACTGGAGAGAAAGGGAAGAAACAGGAAAATAGAAGCGCTGGAAGAAATTAGGTAACTAAAGTCACTTGCAGAGAAAGAGAACATTACATCATATTTGGTGATTATGTATTCCTACTTTTGGATATACCAACATTTGGAACAGAAAAGGGAAAATGTATTTATTCTGATTCTCTCTCCTCTTTCTACGTCTTTGGACCTAGATCTCAACTGCTAGAGTGGTATATTGTCCTTAAATACTGAAAATGTCTTCATATAATTTCCATACTTTTATCTCTTTAGGTTTGTTTCCTTGTCCAAATACTCATAATGACAAATATTTAAGCAAGCAGTTCAATGTGAACTTTGAATTCATTTTTTCTTAATCAAAGCAGCAAAAAGATTGCTCATCATTCACACAAAATACTCCATATACTGAACATCTCTAGATCAGAGAGAATATGAAAGACCATACTTGGATCCATAGCTGATCACCTGAAGTAAGTCAAATCAATGTGATAGAGTTTAAGTTAGTCATGGGTAAAACAAACACCGGATTCTTGTTTCCACATTGCCATTGTCACTAAGCGCCCTGTGAGAGAAGTCCCTAGAGGAGAGCCGATAATAGTCCTCACAAAGGTTTCTTCAGGCACGCTCCACCCCATCTCCCTGCCCAGTTCCAGAGGCCCATTGCCAGCAAAGGCCAGTGGAAAGCGTCCCCTAAGTTTATTGTTCCTTTGTTTTTAAATTTTATTGGGTTTTTATTTACAATTATTCATACAGTGCACTGAAATAGCTCCCTTTGGATGGTTGTTATCTTGCAGGCAGTATTCATTAATTATGATAAATTATTCTAATATTTACAGTGAATCTACTCTATGAATGATTCAATTTGGATACCACCCAAATTTAAGCTGAAACTTAGGAAAGAATGTTTAAGGGAAAGTGTGAGAAAAAATTGAAACTGCAATATTAGTATTACCTTATGTTATGCCCACTCGTGGTAGAAACAATGTGGAAACCCACACTGTGCTTGCCTAGCCCAATCAATTTAGATATATTGAATTACTCAAAATTCAGATATCTCTTTTAAAAGCTCAGTGCACTGGTAGTACCAAATTTCATGTTTCTAAGGTGTAGGAAATCAAATTAGTACTAAATTTCAGGCTAACCCTAACCCTAATAAAAAGTTAAAGAGTAAATTATTTGATATGTTCCATAAACAAACAGGGCCAGTTCAAGGCATTGTGTTGCTGTCCTCTGCTTGCATCTTATTTTACAATGAGAAACAAACACTAGGTTAAATTTCCCAGTGCTTCACAGAATATTGTTTTCCTATTTTTATGTTACGTTGCCTCTCACATCTTTACAAAGACACCTATATTTCAGGCAGCAGATGGGGATCAGAAAGGTCCAGATTGTCCCCAGACAATCTGCTAGGTTACTTCACTGCTGCTTTTCCACAGAGAGTAGGCAACTACTGTCTCCAGAATATTAAATAGCTAATGCAAAATTCCTTGCAATGTTGGTACATCACTTAGTTGCCAGGATAGCTCTGATTACACAGCTTCAGTTTTGCATATTTCTGCATTTATGGTACACTTGTGTAATGTATTTGATCCACAAATAGCTCAGTACAAAATTAAGCAGAACTGTTTGAATAAATGCAAGGTTTGTCACACGCAGATATTACACTGAGCATGCCAGGTTTTATTCTGATTTAGTTGGCAATTTAGGAATTAATCTAGGATGTTTCAGTTTCTAAAACTTCCTGAGCAACTTCAGTTTTTTAAGCAATTAGAGTAGCTGTTTGATCTAAACATTCCTTTCCGCTGCTTAAGCTCTTTAATAAACAAGAGAAGACTATCTATATTCATACTTTTCAACATTTATCTCAAGTCTGCCAAAAATCTTGATAGCATAATTTTGCAGTTAGTTATACACTTGCCTATATATATTTGTGCTGAATAAAATAAATAAGGATTCTGTTTAGTTCCATCTTCCATCTGTGAAGAGTTTTTAAAAGTGATAATTCAACATGTGGCAAATATTTAAAGAGTGTCCCTTTAGCTTCCTTTGGATGGTTGTTATCTTGCGGCAGTATTCATTAATTATGATAAATTATTCTAACAAGCGATGGTCTAGTGTAGATCTGCACAACTGTAGAGGGGGAAGGGCCAAATAAATAAATTAAAAATAATTGCGGGCCACAAAGGAATACCTGGAGCATAATCAACTGGTGGCCAGCCAAGCAGTAGCAGTGGTGGTGAATTTATCGACTTTTTTTAAAAAACTCCAGCAGGCTGCACAAGGCTGCTTGGCAGGCCACAGGCAATCCATGGGCTGTATATTGTGCAGGCCTGTTCTAGGGAGTCCTAATCTAGAAACCTCTATAGTGAACATGAACCTATTGAAACTGAGCATCAGTTGCTTTTCCCCTTTTGAAAACAATGACAATTCTATGACATGTTCACTTGACATTTTAATTCCATGGTTAATTAATACATGGTTTACTGGATTAATCCAACTGCCTGTGTTTGCATAACACATAAGCCACAAACTAGCCTACCACATTAGAGATTATGAACTGGTTCATATATTGTGTAAAGCCATACTTTGAGTATCCAAAGTTTATTAAGTAAACCACAATAATGTTTACAGAGTATGCTAAGCTAAAAGCCATTCTGCAATAGCTTGGTTTATGCATCATATTCTAACTAACACAGTTTGTAACATACTGAGCCTACTACTTTGAAATGTTAATGAGGGATTTCTTATGTCAAGTTCACTGCTATGATGCAATTCTAGACATTGTTGATTCTGAAATAAACTCCACTGAGCTTAGTAGGGTAGCTGCTTGGGTATAAATTGTTTAGAACTGCAGTCCTAGGAATATCAGACCAGATCATTACATTTTCTGGAATTCTGCAAGCCGGTTAACAGCAGAGGTGAGCCTCAGCACCTAGAACACCAATCAGCTGTTCCACATCTATGGAGTCAACAGAGCCATTCTTAAACTTTTAGCAGCAGATGTAATGGTATGTGGGAATGACCCTGGGAAACAGGAGGAGGAGGAGCCGCAGCTTAGACTGATAAATCAAATCTGAGTACAGAGGAGAGGTGGGGTTGGAGAAAGCATCAGAGGTTTTTGGGAGAGTGAAAGTAAGGGATAGGAGAGGTACTTTCAGACTTGCAAGATTTTGTTACAGTAACCTTAAAATAAAGGTAGTGTTAGTACTCATGATTGGTGGTGCTTCTTGTCTAGACTACAAGGGCTGACATCATACCACTGCACGTAGTTAACTTAAACAGTATATAAATTGCATGCAGGATTATTCTCCCCCCTCCCACCCCCCAAGTCTTTGGTCTATCTGATTTTTTGGGAAGAACCATTAATTATCCATAAATGATAAGTTGTAGATATATTTAGGTATATAGTGTATTTTTCTTTTAAAAGAAACTGTTGCATGTTTTCAACATTATGAATATTTTATTCTTAATTCCAAAGTTATTCAACATATGGTTGTTGTTTTTATTTTTTTCATTTTTTTTAAATTTTCTTCACCTCCCCAGGCCCCTACTTCCTTATATTTCATTCACCTCAGTTATGCATTTGGGCCAATTTCCATATCTGCACCAAATGTTTCAGAACAATTCATCTAGTGAAAAAAATCACAGTTGAACACTATCAAATTACTTCTGTGTTTCTCCTTTGAGAATCAGAAATGAGTTAGTAACGTTTTAAAAAAAGCAATAACGAAGTGATCAAACTCCTTAAACTTGCAATCCATACACACCTATCAGAGAGTAAATCCTACTGAACTCAATGGATTTAATTCTGAATAATGATGTATAAATCAAATTCCATTATTTTTCATGTTGTCTTCTTTGGATTTAACTTCAGAATTCTTGTGTTTCATTACAAGTTTCAGAGTCACTCAGTTTAATGTATGAGCCTGAAACCTGTAAAGAAATACAAGAATTTTAGAGTTACGATAAATGCAAGGAAGATAACCTGACAGATAATGAAATGCTTGATCTGAAATGATCAAGAGAACTGTCTGTTTAAAGAGAGATCCTGTTCAGTGAAAGATCTGTTAGGACTAAACTGTGTATGATGGTGAAGAGCTAGTTCATACTGAGGTCTGCATCATAGTACTCATTGTCTCTAATATCCCCTCCTTCCCTTTTTCCCAAGCTGCTCCTCTACATTTTTCAATAGTTTCTTCAGATTCTTTTAATTAACAAGTGGGCAGCTGGCATCCTTCAGCATCAGTTTTAGGCCCACAAGTATTCTTCAAAGGGAAATGGGTGGTTGGCTGCAGCCCAGTCATTTGTGTGGAACTATGTTTACCTGGCTAGGTCAAAAAGATAAAAGCTAGAAGGGTAGTAGGGCATGGGGAAGGTCAATATCTTCACAGGGAAAGGAAATCAACCGGAAAGCCACTTTGATTTCCAAATACATATTTTGCAGAAGAAGTTATGTTCAGTTATGTTTCATTCAAACGTTATTGTATAAACTAATTTAAATCTGGCTTCAGCAGAATGTGATCTACAATTATAAACTGCCCTCATTATAACTGATATAAAGTTGAAGAGAGGGCAACTTAAAAGCTAACCTCTATATTTTCTCTTGGATTTATTTATAATTTTAGCTGACCATGACTATAAATTGCCCTTACATTTAACTGCCAAGTAAGGATGCACCATAGGGTTCAAAAAAGTTAAAAAAGAATCTACTTGCAGAATCCTTCAAACTGATGAAGAATGTGGCCACTACTGCATATGGTTTGCAGTAATAAGAAACAATGGTCCTTAGAAATAGTAATGAAAGAATACAACCTGATAAAGAAGGATCTTGAAAGCAAGAAACCTTTATTCTCCTTAGTTTATTTAAAGAGTGGAGTGGAGTAACATTTAATTGACATAGCACAGAGAGCATCTAGAGTAATGAAGCAAGATCAGAAATGTGGTATTTACTATCCTTCTTTGCTGTTCTTCACTCTTATCACTTCTTTGTCATCTGGAGTTCAAATAAGCTCAGAAATACATTTTAAAAATGGAAGACAATATTATAATTGATATAAATTAATTATTCTTATATCAGTAGATGACCGGTTACAAATGGGAGATTAAAGGCTATGCTGCTACATATTTCATTTTCTGCATTTCATGGGCACCATACTTAAACATGGGGGATGGGATGGAGCGAGGAAACACTGAAGTTATACATTTCTAACAGAATGTGAACATTTACCCCAATTTGGAAACACCTGGCAGCAAAAGGTCTGGATTTCCTACATTAACAAACAACCTTGCAACCATGTTGGAGAGGATTCAAAATGAGAGAGACATATGTGGTAGAATTTAATTTTGGGGCAGTGGGTCTTTAAGGAAGCAAAACTACTCAACCACATATAAGCAGGACTCATTGATTACATTATTACATTTGAATTCAATTTTAAATAAAAAAATAAAATACTAGCCTTTAGTGCAATATTTTATAGCTTCAGCTCATCAAGCAATTGCTATTGACAGATCTGGTTGGAGCTGGAATGAATTATTGATCTTCAAGAATATGGAATATTAAATTACTATTAAAAGTAGAATGAGTTAAAACCAAACTAATATGAATAACTTCATTAGTGGCTTATCTATATTTATTTAATTTTATTAATACAAGGAGTAATAATTGATTTCCTCCAAAGCGATATGACCAAAATGGCAAATGTATTTTTTTAAAAAAAAATCTGTCTCATTTCATTACTAAAATTATTTATGTGATGCAGTAGAATGTGGGTCTGAAATAATAAGAGTAATGAATGAAAAGCTTGTATGGAAAGGTGTTACAGTATTTCTCCCCTTTGCTTTCTTCTCTTGCTTATGACTTATTACAGTGTACATTTATTTTAGATAAAGTTAATAAATTAATCATCTTTTTTAAAATGTAAGGCATGATGTTATCATTTTAACGTGAACCATTTAGCAGGCAAAATAAGGAGCACCCTGTAAAATGGCCTAACCTGGAACTAAGAAAGCCATCTAGTGTTTCAAAAAGATATCGCACTCTAAAATTAATACAACCAGCCCTGCTTATTGTCACCTCAGTATCTATATTGAAGTATTTTGTTGATTGAAAATGTGTTGGATTGTTCTTAGAGAATTTTAAGCAAGAAATTATACGTTATAAACCATTTTTATTTTTCTATCATGTGCACATCTAATCATTTTCAACTGAGAACTGAAGTTGTAAACATTTATGTCTTAAAAGTATTGCTGATTGAAGCAATGCTTTCTTTCAAAAAAAGAAGATGCAGGCTTGACTGTTATCTGGAAGCCACAAATCTGACTTGCGGTTTCCTTCCTGTTCCAAGACGGCTTGGGTGGGACGTTCAGTCACTGGGAATCCTGTGCGTTAACAGACAAATGCTTCAGAAGGCTGAAAGGCTATGGCACATGCCCATGGAGAGATCTGGGCTGTATGGATCTTTTTAGAACATAGAACTTGTAGGCAAATATGTAATTAAAACAAATTAATTTGTAATGATGTGTGCCAGAAGAGAGAAAGACAAGTTATTCCGTGAAAAGTTAAAGACAGGTTAGTCATTGCATCAATTTCAACTGTTACTACTTTAAATGCAAGCCGTATTTGGTCCCTGGAAAATTCTTTTCCCTCTTCAAGATAACCATGCTCATCTGTATTTTGGTATACAATTATTAAATGAAAATGATATTGTATTGTTATCTACATGACATTTATTGCATTTTAAATTATAGAGATATACCAACAATTGCTTCTTCATTTTGTTTTAGAATTCTCATTCAGTTCCATGCTTACATTTTTTTAAAAAAGTAGAATAAAATTTAGTTACAGGGTGATTGGTATCCTGTCCTTTATTTTGTTTCAATCAATTCTCCACCAATCTGCAGCCTTCCTGGATCCCTTTAAAAGCACAAGGGACAGTGGGTTTTTTTATGTCAGGAAAGATGAGCAGCAGGAACACCCACCAGAGGACAGAGTTCAAAAAAGTCAAGATGGCAGCCACCACCACATGATTGAAGCCCTCTCCTTTTAAAATATGTGTTGTATGAACCGTCCTTCTTTGACCCTTTCCTCGTGGATGCCTGTGACAGGCAGCAGGGAGGCCGCAGAGTGGTGGAGAGAAAACAATAGTTCCTCCATCATCTCATAAAAATTAGGTAAGCTCAAAATCCCCAATTTTTTGAAAGACAGAAGCCATTTGCAAAGACCCTCAAAATAACAGAAAACAAAAGTCTCTTTTCACATAAGAAGAAAAACTTTGGGGAAACTGTAAGAGAGTACTGAATTCAGAATATTATTAATAAAACTTAAATTGTAGTCCTCAGAACACAACTTAGATACTTCTGTTTCTCTTTGAAATTGCAGAAATCAAAGGTTAGGAGGTATTCCAGTCTGTGTTAATATTTATTTTAAATATAAAAATATGAAATGCATCTCATGCCATTCAAGTCCTTTTTCAATGAGCAAAGGCTCACATGGACTGCGAAGACCCCAATTCTAGTCCAGCTTCAGCTATGAAAACTCACTTTGGGTCATTTACTCTCTATCAGCTCAAGCAACCTGGGTATGCTGTCTTGAGAATGTAGGGAAAAGGCAGGGTATAAATCTAACCAATGAATAGACAAGCAAACAGTTAATCAACCCAGACATACATACATTTATTTTTACTTTTCCTCTAATAAACTGTAGTATCAGATCTTTCCAGCAGATGTCCTCCTATATAAATTTAATGGCTGAAATCATTTAAAAAAGGCAAAGACAAATTTCTGCCAAGTAATTCCAGCTTTGCCTTACAAATTGCATTATATAATAAAAACCTAACTTCTGTATTTATTTCATTCCATAAATATGTTAGATTTCAATGTAATATTCTCCAGCTGTTTTACATCATTAAACCCAACAGTAAAATGTATAATATCCTCATCGAAATTCACAGGTACTACATATTAAATCCCACAGTCTGATCTGAAAACACATGATGTAATTACTTTGTGGGAAATGAGCAAGTCTGCATGTGATCAGTACCAACTAAATGAGAAATCACAATAACAATTCACAGTTTTACAAAAAACATCTCAGAATAAATTCCATCATTGGGAGTTACTCTTAAGGAAACTGCAACCTGAAATATTGGTAATTATTTACTGAATCCATAGAATGGCTGCTTTCAGGAGAAATTGGATCTAGAATCTCATTAAACATATGAGAATATGAGAATGAGAGGATTTTAATGTGTTGGAAGACAAAAGAGATGGCTTTGACTTACTGTACAGTAGAAGTGCAAGTCCACAATTTCTGCCAGTTACATCAGATGAGCAGATGGTTAAGAGTTGGTAAAAAATGGCAAGAAATGATAAGATATGACAAGGAAGAATAAAGTAAAAAGAGACTGTAATTTAGCTGGTGCAGAGAGTTGCTGATTCCTGGAGATCACATCTCAATAATGGAAGATCCTAGGACATCTTGGGCCTGCAGAAACACTGGGATGTCTTTGGATCAGATTACATCCAGGCTTGACTAAGCACCAAGGGATTAAAGGATTTAAGTGGCTGTGATGTGTTTGGCCACAGCCATTAATGTGAATGATGCAATCTATTCTAGGATGCGATTGCCATGGATGTTTAATAGTTTGGGATTTTTGATGTAAATTGCTAGGAGTCCTTGGCAGATTCAGCTGTATGCAAATGCAATTAATAAACAAACAAAAAGCAAATAAATAAATAGGATAGATTAGAGGATTTAAAATAATTAATAACACACAAACTAGCAGGCATTAGGGCCACAACAGTCAACACCTACTGAATGGGAATAGTTAGGGCACAGACCTACAAATGTCTGTCCAGCATTAGATTCCATCAGTGAGACACCTTCAGGGAACCCGCAGTCTTAACCATTGCTAACCATTTACTATATCCAGAAAATGACTTGGTTTACGTGAATACTTTTAGTGAATTTTTAACCTAGCGCATCATGTAAATTCAAAGAGCCAATCTGGTGTAGTGGTTAAGGCATCAGGCTAGAAACTGGGAGATTGTGGGTTCTAGTCTTGTCTTAGGCACGAAGCCAGCTGGGTGACCTTGGGCCAGTCACTTCCTCTCAGCTCTGGAAAAAAGCAATGGCAAACCACTTCCGAAATCTTGCCAAGAAAATTGCAAGGACTTGTTGCCAGGAGTCAACACTGAGTTGAAGGCACAAAATAAATAAATCATGTAAATTCACCCCACATGGCTACTTTAAGGTTTAGTGTAACTCCCAGAAAATTGGGTTAATTGAATAAGCTATGATTAAGATAACTATGAGACAATGACCTTCCAAGCAAGTGAAACAGAAAAAGAACATGATAGTCCCTATGAAAAATTCCCAAATCCTGTATGGGCAATATCTTATTAGGACAAGCCAAAATTGCATAAATACTGAACAAGCTTCTGAGTTCTCCAGAACTCTTAATCAGACAAAGCAAGCTAAGAGGAAACAAAATGGGTCTGTTACCTTGTTATCCAGGACTTTGCATGTTATTGTCTGATGTTGCTGGTTTTTAAGATGCAATTGATAGATTGAATTTTATCATTGCTGATCATAATTTTGTGTAAGTCACATAAGTCCCTTGGGATGTTGTGGGGGAGTATGTACATATTTGTAAAATTATTAAATATGTGTTTTGGCTACAGTTTTAACATGGATCATACTTCATGGAGTCTGTAGTCTTTTTCTGCACTCCAGCTTCATTATTAAGGCTTTAACACCAGGTTAGTTTTGCCTCTTCCTGCAGAATGAACTGGGTGTGTTTGAGGAGTTGATTCTCTAAAGCATTCTCTACCTCCATATCTTTGCCTCAGTTATAATATGATGTTCTTGTCTCTATATATTGTTAGTGATATTTATAAATCATGACAATATTTACAAGAATAAATTAGGACTTCTTTTTTAACTTACTTTTGAAATGTTACTATGTTTGTCCATTTCAATGACATTTTAAGGTCATGATTATACCATGAAAACTAGAAACATGAATTTTGATACCTAAACAAGGTTATTTAAAGTTATTCAAAATATTTTCAGAACTACATGCAGTTTGAAATATAACTATTGTACAACTGGAAAAAGCCAAGAAAAGAACAAATTGAAAACTTAATTTTACTTTATATAACTTATTCTAGTGAAAGTCTTTCATACTAAGTTGTTATTAATCATTTAAGTGAATTCACCACCAATTTGAGTTGTTCAATATTTCTTTACATGTTTTGTGTTTTAGAGAGCTTAAGAGTCTCCAGGTGCAGGCTTTGGTCACACAGTTAAGCTAAAACTGCTTATTAAAAAAATACTGTTGTGGTAGTTTCAAATTTCAAATGTTAGACACTTTTTAAAAAACCGGTCTAAGAAACATGTGAAAAATTCCTACATTGCCAAATGGGCACATATCAGGCTTTGAAAGAACCCAGCTGGAGTTCTACTCACAATTTTTCTAATTCTTCAAGGTTGCATAGAATAGATGAATCCCCACCTTGGTGGCAGGCTCAACATGCTGCTGCCTTAGAATCAGCACTGGAAGAGGTTATTTAGGCCAATACGTCCTATGAGGTGTAGGAATCCAAATTAAAACATCCCAGTAGACAGCTGTCTAGTCCGAAGTAGAGAGAGCCCACCATCTGTCTAATTGTTTGTACATCAAGCCAGGACTCTTCTTATCGGGACTGTCAATTAGAAAAGACTTATGGAAGACTGATGTTATATATGGTAACTGCAGCAAGATTATTATATACACAAAGATGGAGAAATACTGAAATAACCACAGTGGAGGAATGGATTGTGAAGATGGCGGAACTAGCAGAGATGGCAAAACTGAGATGTGTGGTCTGGGGCAAGACAATGAGTACTTTTGTAAAACACTGGAAACCTATTCTGGACTTTTTGCTGAAAATGGAAAAGAGCGAAATGATGATTTTCAGATTTGATGATTGGAAAAAGATTGAATAAGGGGCTTTTTTTCTTTTTTTGCCTTTCTTTAACTGTATTCTTTTCTGCACCTATTCTTTTCTCTTTTTCTTTTTTATTACTTTTCTTTATATATTTCTGTATTTGTCTTTTATCTATGTAAAATATTTTAATTAAAAACAACTATGTAAAAACTTAGCTATGTAAAAACTTTGAATAAAATTTAATTTAAAAAAACAGACTAGTAGAGCTGTGTCTTCCGATGATTTGGAAACAATATTTCAGTTGATGCAGCCTAAAACTGCATTTACCTTTCTTGCAACCACATCACGTTAAGAATTACTTTTCCCCAAGGAGAACCACAAGATGCAATAAGCCACAAAAAGTGAGTGAATAAAAGACTATGGCAGCAAGTGTCAAATGCCTTTTGGGTTTCTACTATCCTATTCAACTTTCACAAAGATGCTACATATATTCCACTCTTATTTTCATAATCTTGCAAAGATCCAGGACCTCAGATGTGCTTTTATCTTTAAGACCATAGCCTTATGCAAATATATTTGATCGTAAGTTCCAGAATTTTAGTGGGACAGTTCCTATGTAAATGTACGTTGGAGAGTGTCTAGACTGTGAAACACTGCCTTCTATTACCTGTATTAGGACACTGGAATCAGCTTTGTAAATAGGCAGGTAAGAAACTATCTGCATAATATTTATTTTCTGGGAATGGAGGTGCACCACTGCTATATAATCATACCCAATCCTTACACACATGCTGGGAATTATGGCCTATCCTGGCCTTACACTAAATCAAATAACTGATAAGGACAAGCACAAGCCTGTATAAATTGGGACTGTCCTTTTAAATAGTTGGAATGTTATATGGTGAGGTGAGTGAGGGAAATACATTATTTTATAACCTGCATTAGCTGAAGAGTAGAAAGAAGAATTAAGAGAGGGAGAATTAATTATGCTGGGGAAATTAGCTCATAAATCCATTATTGCATCTGCAATCACAGCATACTAGGTAAATTTAAACCACAGTGGATACATTAGCAGCTAGAGCAGTGTTTCTCAAACTTGGCAACTTGAAGATATGTGGACTTCAACCCCCAGAATTCCCCAGCCAGACTTTCTGGAAGTTGAAGTCCATACATCTTAAAGTTGCCAAGTTGCTGAGTTTGAGAAACATTGAGCTAGAAGAAGCCCTTCACTAGGGACTCTTTAACTGTTAGCTTGCCAGAAAGAGATGTATGTTGTCAGCATGTAATTTATCAATTTACAACACATGGTATGGGGTGATGGGGGAAACACGGCACAAAGTCATTCACCATGGTTTAATTTGCAGCCTTTCTCAAACTGGTCTCTGGATATGTTGGACTAGAACAGTCAACCCAAATCATCCTAGGTTTCTTTGTGCTGAACATTAAACATGGTTATTGTAGTCTAATACATCTAGAAAGAGAAAGATCATGCAGGGAAGTTTGGTCTGATTTAATGAGTACTGAACCACCAAAAATGGAAATTGTAGATACTTTTCTTAGCTGTGGAGTTTTACTACAGTGTATACTTTGTTTCTGTGTCACTGAGAAAAACAGAAAACTGTAAATCATCTAGGAAATGGTATTACGAAGCAGAACAAAAAGAACCCACCATACATAGAGGAAAGAGAACAGAAAAGCAGAAGATGTAGTCAGTCATACAGCAGACATGCTGGAATCAAAGGACTATTTAGTCATGGATCTGGTCTAATATTTTATTTTTTAAAACTTATTTCTTAGCAAATAAACTACTTTTCACTATTTAAGGTTCTGAGTACCAATAGAAAATCATCACTCTTAAAACTGAGATCTATTATACTTACATCCGACCTTTCTTCCAAACAATCTTCATATTTCTCACACCCAATTTAATAAATGGAATTACTCTATGAGATCAATTGACTCAGAGTTGGTGACTTACCTGTGAGAATCTCTCCTTTTCTTGGTTCAGCATTTTGTGTTGACTATATTAGCCTGTTCTGTTTAAAACTAATAAACTAGAATTAATGTACAAATCACATTCCCAAAACATTTTGAAACGTAGGTTCTTCATCATATATGTAGTAATGGGCAAACTCAAGAAGAAACTTTGATCACTACAGAGGTAACTATTCATTCCAATAAATACATATCTTTCAAGTGTTGTTTCAAGACAGTAACAAATGTACTAGGACAGTTAGGGATAAAACTAACATAGCAAGGACCAGTGATTTTTAGTCTAATGAAAACCATTATATTAATAAATCCCAGCTGCCTTCCATGACCTTGAAGAGAAGGCCAAATATCTGTTACCTCACAAAGGTAGGATGGAAAAGCTCAAAATTTGATATGTGGAATACTGACACATTCTCTCTCTCACACACACACACTTGTATTTATAGTAGGCAGATCTTCAGTTTTGGGTGGCTTCATTCTTGTCTGCAGTAAAGAATCTGCATCAGCCAAGTGATATCTGAGAGCCAGTTCCAAAATAAGGGGTTTTGAGTCTGGAAAATCCTAGGTCTACAGTTGTTTCAGGCTGAAGTGTGAACTACTATTTCTTCTATCAAACACTAGCTTTAATTAAAATACTATGTTTATTTCACTATTGTATAGTATAGTGTAAACTATACTATACAAACTTGGCCACTTTAAGATGAGTGGACTTCAACTCCCATGGCTGGCTGGGGAATTCTGGAAGTTGAAGTCCACTCATCTTAAAGTGGCCAAGTTTGGACAACACTGGTGTAGAACAACAACTAAGTACAGCTTAGTTTGTGTGTTTGTGCATATAAACACCAGTCCTAGAAAGTCCAGTTTTTGGCCCCAGCTAGCTCAGCTGGCCTCTGAGGAGGCAGCCATCCATCACAAAACATAAAAGTATACCTTTCATTGAATCTGTTTTGATATGCTCTAGGCATTGGGATGCACGGAGATCAAAAGTGTTTTGAAACATTAATAGGCTATGAGTCTTCTGAATTTAAAGAATGGAAATGTCACATTAAAGGACTACTTATCATTCAAAGTGCCAAGGATCATTTTACATACCTCAAACAGAAATTCAGATAAAAATATTCAGTAAAGCTTTTATTGTTGTTATTGAAAGCATGACTATAAAAATAAAACTTTACTGCCTTCCCCTTTGATTTCCCGTATTTAAAATGACAAAGGCTCACCAAAGCACCTCAGTGCTTAATACTGTCTGAGAGATGCTGGGTGTGAAAGGAGCAAAAGAGAGTAACAGAAACATGATAGGATGCTACTGCATTCCAAGGACCTTTTGTCAATACTGTAGATCAGTGTTTCTCAACCTTGGCAACTTTAAGATGTGTGGACTTCAACTCCCAGAATTCCTCAGCCAGCTGGCAGAGGAATTCTGGGAGCTGAAGTCCATACATCTTAAAGTTGCCAAGGTTGAGAAACACTGCTGTAGGTCTAAAGCAGTAGAAACCTGAATCAAGCATTCTAAATGTCTCCATCTAGTAGTAAAATAACATTAAACTAAACAGTGATGCTGTAACATACTGCCCTAAGCCAAACACCTGCCTTTGGAGCCATGCTGCTTTGTCCTGGCTAATTGTAGAGTTGGCCCTGGGTTACATTTTTTTAAAGACTATAATGTTATAATTTTATAGATAAAAACAAGAGATCGTGTCGCTTATGTATTTCTTAGTAAAAGTACTCTTAGGAAATATAATTTAACCAATCCTATTTTTCTTTTAGGCAACTCAAAACATGGAGCTACATCCACGCATTTGGCTTCTATTCTTTATGATAATTAAGATAGTGATGTCATACACTTTAAAACGTTGTTATATAATTATAGTACATAGCATTACAAAGTAGTTTGATTAAATATGTCATTCTCCTTCTAAAAAGGGGTGAAAGGACAAAGCTATCCACAATTACACACATCATAAAGTGACTTTTTCTTTATATGCGTCTTTTTGGTCCATCGGAATTCCAAGAGCCTCATATTTCAATGGAGTATCTCCTTGTTGATGCTGGGAATTCTCGGAAACACCCAGCCGTTGGCGGAGCTGGTGTCAAATCTCAGGCAGCTCATAGTACATGATAGATGAGCTTGGAATGAGGGGCCTCGGGAGAGGCTGGCCGGGATTCAGGACTGGCAATAGGAGAAAGGGAAGCAGTGTCCTGTGGGGAGAGCCCCACCTGATCCGAGGAAGAGATTCGATCCACGATGCTGGATAAACAGTCCAGGCTGGAGAGGGCAGTGCTTGCTTCTGAGGGATAGACTGAGAGGGAAAAACAAAATGGCACTTAGTAGAAAGAGACACAAAATCAAAGTTTGACGCTATCTCATGAGATAGTCTAAGCCAGCCACTGCAGATGGTGGGCATGTCCCTTTGAACAGGCCATCTCCATTAATAAAGGAGAATCCACTATTTTTCTCCCTCAGACTGTTCTCCAGCTTCTGCTAACACATAGGAAACATACCCTTTTCTATCATTTCAATTCAGCTGCCTAGAGTTACTCTGGTGATTGAGGTGACACACATTTGTTTATTAGCAACTTTGGCTAATGTTTAGGAAATAGTTTTCTGCTTGTTATGTGAAGCCCTTGGTTCAGGCCTGTCCTCTGGAGCAACTTTTCCCAAGCTTTATGTCCTCCAATGTTTTGCACTACCATTTCAGAATGATTAGTCAGCAAGGCCAGCAACTGATTAGGAATTCTGCAAGCTATGCTTTAGAAAGCAGAAAAATCCTAACCCTGATGTGCCAACATTTCATATATTACGAAACTGCTATCATTCTGTCTCTTTAATTATTTCTTCTCCCAGCTAAACATACTCAGTTCCTTTCATTTTTCTTCAAGGGACTTCAAGGGAAATTACATGAAATAGCTACATATTATTTTGTATATTATTACCACTCTGAACATTTTTAAAGAGAAAGGTAGCTAACAAATGTTCAAATCGAATGCAACTGAATTTCTCTTTTCCAGGTCTACCAGGTACTGCCAGATATTGCCAGAGCAGTTACTGGATTATTCTATCCAGTTGAGGACCTCTGTTTTGATGCTATTAGTGCTATCCTTGGAGTGTGAAGAACTGTGAACCTTACCATTCTGGAGATCAGAGCAGTAACTCTTGCTGTAAGTGCTGTTCCTTCTGGACCACACGGGGCTGTTGCATTCAGTCTGAAACAGACAAGAAGCCATGAGCTGTACTGTCTCTACTACATGTACGCAGGAAGGCTAGAGGGGAATCACAAAGGAAAACAAGACTGTGGCTTAAAACGTGGCTTTGCACACTGTGCTAGACCATGGTTTCTTTAAACTGATTTGTTAAATAAACTACAGTTGCCAGGGCATGAACAACAAACCACAGTTCTTGTAGCTAAAACAAAAGGATCAAGGATTCTGACCTGATGGGTTAAAAAAGACACTAGATTTGAAAAGCCAGGTCCTAATCCATAAAGTTTGGTTAGTTAAATATTCATGTATTAGGAATCTGTCAAGGAATTGGGGATGCTGTATAGTAAGTGATTTCTGGTTTCAGCTTCCTTATTTGAACAATGGCCCTGAACAGAGCTCAGTGAGTAAATTGATCAATGACCTAACAGTTACATGGATCTGACCTCATCACTGTCTTCATCACTGGGGAATTATTTCTTTCAAGATACACAATAACTAACTCTCTCCAATCAAAACAGTATGATGACCACAGATGGTATTTACAAATAAGGAACTGGAAATATAAATTGCATTTGTAGCCATGCATTCAGCAGAACCTTCTGTACAAGATAAAACTGAGTCATATTGTCTTGTCTAAGATATAATCAATCATAGTGCTCATGTGAAAATATTAGCAAGAAAAAAAGAAAAACGAAACTAGACTGAGCACCCATAATAAGCTGAAAGACAACCAAAAACCTTACACAAGTCATAGCACTGAATAATATTTTGGTTAATTTTGGGGGGTACAGAAACTGTCAAATATGGGATTCTATGCCAATAGAATATGAATATGAATGTGTGTGTGTGTGTGTGTATGTGAAAAAACAATGATCTGGATGTATTTCTTACACAGTAAGCTTTAAGCTACCCTACCTCATAGATCCATACTTCTAAGATCTGATACAACAACACTGAATTCATCTGAGTGGGTTTCACCTGCAAGAGTACCTGGAAAGAATAAGGAACTTGGGCAGGTACTAGGAATACCTGGCATGTGTATAAGTACAGGGGTGAATGTAATCGAGTGCAACCTCACAGAGGACACTTCCCGACTGTGTGGTTGTTGATCTAGTGTGGTTCAAAGTATATCAAATGTACAGATTCTGTTTTTGATTATTTTCTACGTAATTAATAAGGTTGGTCAAAACATTCAGAAGAGTGAGGTGATCATCTCAGGCAGTTGATTTTTGCTGTTAGGAAGGGCAACAAATTGTCTAGTTGTTTAATTTATTGGATTAATTAGTGTTTTAGAGAGGAGGGCAAGATTTGCAGGATTTCCTGCCTTGAGTGTCAGAATAACGATCAGGCCGTACAGGGCAACCTGACAAGTTTTTTTTTTTCTATTTTGCATTTGTGCCCAAAGAAAACATTGGCTTCAGTTCAATGATATATAGCATATGAGGTTCTGTCAGATATATACTAGTGTTATTTGAATGACTGAGATCTTATAATAGGGTTCATTTTCAATATCTTATGCTTTGCTTCTGATTTTTGCTATCATTAATATGGGTACAGCCTCCTGGCAGTGTCTTATACTCACAGATTAGATATGATTCTGCTACATAAAACACCTTCATTGTATTTTGTGGTTGTATGGGGTTTCTCCTAATTACATGTAGGCCACCTACAGTCACTTATACAGTGAGATGGGTGACATATAAATTTGATTAATAAAAAAAATAAGTAAATAAAATTAGCATTGTTACTACCGTGTAATGATTGCATTTCAGATATTTTAGTTAAATCAGATAGATGCTAGGAACTCTACTGAGTGGAATCTGAGCCTATGTATTTACATGCCCCCTTCCCAAGGTCTAACTGCCTCATCCATGACAAGAAAACTCCTTTGTGTAACAAGCTAGCTAACCAACCTCATTCATACTCTAACTCACCCTAGATGGGAAAGAAGGAGAACCGAGGCCACACACTGTCCGATGCACCTATAGCACTTTGCTGCATGAACAGGTTGAACAGAAGACATGGCTAGCAGGAAAAATGGCTTTTTGCTAAGCTTTAAAGGCAAACACATCAAAGCTTGGCATCTCCAGAGGAAACTGAAAAGAATGTGGCATACAGAGCACATTCACATTGGTTGTATATGTGTGTGTTTTGTCCATCAGCAGTTGAGACATGCCTAGTGTTTTCTCTGTCTAGTCTGTTGCACGCATAGTATTTCACGAGGGGCAAAAGATAAATGATTGATAGATAGAGTGTTGTTCAGACAGATGCTGATCTTGTATACATTATTTTGCTTTATGTATTTTCTATATCGTATTGTTGCTTTGTTTTACATTAAATTAGCCACCCAGAGTCATCTTGGATTTGAGCAGTGCCTAAATTTAATGTAGGAATTATAATAATCTCATCATGCTAAATTCCTATTAAAATAATTTCTGCATTTTTGAAAGATAATAATGTACATACACACATTAACATGGAAGTACAATTACATTACTAGAATGTTCATTCTAAGCAAAAGTAGCTGAGTTGCCCACAAAAAGATATTGTCCTCATGTGGATTTTTATTTATTAGGACCACTCAAAGGTCATACAAATGTGTAAACTTTTAAGATCTGAAAAAAACTTCTAAAAAAAAAAAGATCTGAAAGTCTCTTCATGGGTGAAAGCTTCCCAAAGTGGGGCTTTGGGAAAAAGAGTGAGGAAACTGCCTTCACATGAAGCTTTTGTAGCTGAACATCAAGTCAACTTTGCTGTAGCTTGCTTGTGCTCCCTCCATCTCCCACAAGTTTCAAGTTGGCCTAATGAAGGAATTGTCTGAATATGGGTTTTGAAACAGTTAAGAGCAAGGCTCATTGGAGGCACTTTAGAATTGAAGTGGACAGCTTCTATTTCTTACTGCTTAAACTGAAACACAACTGGTGTTTCACTCAAACTCAAACAAGGAAGCCTGTTCATGTCATGAACTTCAAAGCAAACACTTTATTTTAACAGACTCAGGGTCAAGCTCTTGCCTTCAGGGATCTATAGCGAGCAATCATACCCACAGACAATCTGAAGAAACCCCCACCATAGTCTTACAATTGCAACTATAATTACTACCTACACACCTTTATTTAAAAGAAATTAGCTCTGAGATTCAAATAAGCACGCTTATGGTCACCATCCACAAATGTTAAGTCAAGAGATCTGACTCTAATCCTTGATGGATCTGGCTAGATCACTTAGCCTTCCATTGTCTCCCTTGATGCAGATTTACAGGAAATGTATGTATGCAGTGAGGTGCAGTGCAACTTACTCCCAGATAAATTAATATAAGGATTTCCCTGAGTCATTTGATAAGATTGCTTGCAAGGAAATTTGAAGGATACAGCTTGCCCTCCCACCCATCAAATCTTACACTGCAGATTTACAGCTCTTCCTCAGGAGTAGGAGTTAGACTAGGGTTTCTCAACCTCAGCAACTTTAAGATGTGTAGATTCTGACTCCCAGAATTCCCCAGCCAACGTGGGAGTCTACACATTCTAAAGTTGCTGAGGTTGAGAAACCCTGAGTTAGACAAGTGTTCAGGAGATGCACTAGCTACACACCAGCATACAAACCAATCTATTTTAACAGGTTAACCTCATAATCTTTCTCTTCCTTCTTTCTGTAATCCAAGAAGGCTGCCTTTGAAAGAGGGAAGGACGTCTAAAATGTTTTGATCATATACCCAGAAAACAGAATATGAGAAAAAACTTTTGCTGTACCATAAATTTTGGATGAATAATCTTACACTGCAGTAGTTACATGCAGTATATAGAGATATTATGCATAAGTAGTCCTGCACAGAATTGCAATTATGCAGGAACATGCTACACCACAGTGCAAACAGGTTCCTAGAAATTTGTCTCCAATTTTCATTTGCAGAATGTGGAAGAGCAGTTAACAATTCATTTCAGAGGACTGTTGAAAGGAAATAGCAGAATGTTTTTTTAAAAAATCTACATCAGGATGCTCAAAGAAATAAAAATGGACAGATGATCCACTACTCTTGTTTTGCATACCTACCACGCAAGCAGCACAATCTTATTCCTACTTACTAGAAGTGCCCCTCCCAAGTCAAAAGTACATGTTACCCACTGAACCTGTGGAATGAGCAAAGGGGGTGGCGCAGCCAAAGAGGAACAGCTCAGCACCACTGATTTCCACTTGGCTCAGCAAAGGGCCTGGCTTCCTCTGGGAGCTCCTGCACGAGCCATCCCCTTCCACTAATGTTGCCCCTCCTGGCACCCCCAAACATGCCCAACTGCTTCCAGATTCAGAAAAGTCTTCCTCTGGCTTCAGGCATCGACCTACCAGCCCTGCGCTGCATCTTGGGAATTTCAAATCCTGCCTCAGTCCCGGGAACGCTTCGATTGGGTGGAAGGGAAAACGATCGGCCACAGCCATTTAAAAAGGCCACATAAAAAGAAAGAACAGGGCCAGGTGAGGCTGGCGATGCTGCGGCGGAGAGCTCGGGGTTCTCTCGGATCCCCCTCGCCCGGGTTAGCCCTTCTGCGCCTCCCCGCCGCTGTTGCCTGATGTCGTTCCGGCGGGACGGGAGTCAGAGCATCCCTTCGCCGGAGCGAGGCCGGCCCTTCCTTACCAGTCCGTCGGAGCAGCTGGAGCTGGGGCTGGTGGGCTCGGAGCAGCCGGGCCCGGGCAGCCCGTAAAACTGCTGGACTTGCTCCCGCAGCAGCTCCTGCAGGCTCTCGATGTAGCGGATGGCGTTGCGCAGGATCTCCACTTTGGGCAGCCGCTGGCCGGCACTGGCCGAGGTGCAGCGCTTGAGGGCCTCGAAAGCCTGGTTGACCCTTTTCAGCCGCCGCCTTTCCCGCAGGGTGGCCGCCTTGCGCCGGTCGCCTGGGCTCGCCTTCTTCTTGCAGGCTTTGCAAGCCCAGAGCAGGCAAGGGCCAGCTTGCGGGTGGCCCGTCGGGGCGCGGACGTGTTCTTCGCCGTCCGAGCCTCCGGGAGGCTCAACTGGGGGCTCTCGGAAGGAGGCGGTAGCCATCCTCTGGGCGAAACCCTCTTCCTCCTCCTCGGGGGAAGCGGCGCAGGGCGAGCTGCCGTAGAAGAAACCGTCCGAGGGGGGCGAAAACGGGCAGCCGCCCATCACCTCTTCCATTCTCACCCCGGTCTGCAGGGAGGGGCGTGAGCATCGGTGCTCTGGAGACGGCCGGGAGCTTTGCGGCTCCTTATATCCCGGGGCGGTAGCCTAACCTTCCCGCCCTAGTAGCACCGTCACGACCCCTGCTTGGGGGGAGTCCCTCGGCCCCCCTTCTCTCTCAAGGGGCCCTCCGCTCCTCAGGGCGCGGATTGGCCGCTGCCTTTTTCCGAGGCGCGGATCCAGGAGGTGCAATTAGTAACACTTTAAAGATCACAGCAACAGCAACAGCAGCAGGAAAAACAAAAAAGCGCAACCGGGAGGCGAGGCCGCACTCCGCAAGGCAGGCAGTCCGACGGGGGGTTGTTTCAGCGAGTCTTCCCCCCCCCCGGCAAAAAAAACAAAACCAAACCAGGAGACCAGAAGAGGAGCCGAACGCCTCTCCCTGGAATCTGGCTGCATTACTCCGCAGTAAAACGGGTTTTAGGAAGAATCCGGTTGAGGCCATCAGAAACGGCAAGCGATTGCCTAGGTTCGTTAAAAATAAAGGAATTCAATTTTTTCCCCCTTTTCCTTCTATTACTGTTGATTAGTAATGGAAGTGTGTCCTCCCACAAAATAAGGCGCAACTATTACTCCGACTAATGATAGAGGTATAGAAATAGACGTCATGTTAAACTTTCTATTACCCATTTAGCAAGTTTCCAAGCAGGAAAAAATTACGTTTTGGTTCTTTCTGGAGCGGAGATGACTCCCGAAGCGAAATGTTAAAGATAGCGGCCAACTGAAATGAAGCGCTGGAAGCTCTACTCGCAGGTCCCACTGAACATAGGCTGTTGTGCAAACTCAGCAGGGTTAACAAACCATGGTTCGCGAACCACAGCCAAAGCAGACATCCGAGAACTTTCATTCTGATTTCCTCAGCCCTAGAAGAGCTCTGAAAACCTGAACAGGCGGGACAGAGGGACATCCGTGTTTCCTCAGAGTTCAGTCTTTCAGCTCCAAGAGGAATCACTTGCGGCCAAAAAGCTTCTCCTGCACCCTCTCGTCTGCTCTCATTTTCTTCTGCCGTCTCAGTTTGCCAGGAGGCGGATCTGTGCGAAAGCGAACATTCTGGATTTGCACCGTTACCGATGTGTTCCAGCTGCTGGTGCCAGGACGCCCCCCGCCTGCCCCCAGTGTACAATTTCTAGTCCCGCAACCTTTAAGGAACTTTATAGAAGCTCCCCAGAGGCCCAGGCAATTAAGAGAAAAGGGAGGGGGCGTTGGGGGTCATTAGTGGGTAATGATAAGACATTTAGCAGGCAGCGCTTGCCAAAGCCCCGGGACCCTTTAGCCCCGGTCACGTGGGACCCTCCTAAGAAAACAAGCGGTTCTCTCTCGGTGGGCAGTTCGCCTTTGTTTCTTTACGGTTGCCAGAGGCGCAGCCGTGTTAATCTGTTGCAGAAAACAACAACAACCAGGAGCCTTGGGGCATGTTCAAGACTGACAAATGGCACACGGTCTTGGGTTGGGTGAAGAGAGTCCACTGCGCCCAGTAACGGAACTGCTGAGCTGAATGGTGGCTCAGCATCCACATAATCCTGGGGGGGGGGGGCACAGGGGGTCTGAAAGGAGAGAGAGCAAAAGAAAATGCAGGCAGCCTTCCTCAGGGGCAGTTCAATTACATACAAAGGCCCTCCAAAAAGCAGCAGCCAGCCAGGATGGCGTTTTCTGGCCTTTTGGTTTCTTCTGGTCTCCCTGATTCCCGGTTCATGCTTTCTAATAAAAACTGAAAAGCTTCTTCCAGGATCCTTCTAATTTGGGGCTACCAGAGGCTATCGCAGCTCTCCTCCTACAATACCCGATCCACATGCAATCCTGGTTTGCAAGACAGTAAGTCCCTCAGCGTGTAGTGGAGCTTCTTCCCAAGGGGGCGTGAAGCTGCCTCTTTGCTTGCCGTCTGATACTTATGCTTATGCGGGCTATTGAAAAGTAACTCTGGCTATGCAGTCCACTCAGGAATAAGCTGCATTGAATTCAAAGGGGCCAGCTCTCAAGTGAGATCTCGATCTTCTCACTGTTCTGAACCTGCCTCCGGGGGACTGCCTTTCCTGCTGAAAGTCAACCGGTCACCCAGTGCATCACCCTGGCCGCTGGCGCCATTCGCGAGTGCCACATTAAATCAGTTGCCTCCACCTCGAAGCAAGTTTTCCTTAACAAGCAAAGCCAGACCAGGTACCAATCCTCTGGCGTGCACGCATTCCGATCTGGTAGCTCATTTTGGTTAGTTAATTCATCTCTGAGCTAAAATGGATTTTGTCCTTTTTGGTTGCAGGTGATGACAGGCCGGGAGAGCCTTTGGGTCTTAGGTACTGTTGGACACAAGCTCCGAAACCTATGCCGGGAGGGATGGGCGTTGAAGGCTGTTTCTTGCCTAATCCTATGGGAATAAAGAGATCCACCCAATTCAGATAGCAAGCAGTGGTTTTCTAGTCCCCCTTAAGTAGAAATCCACTTGGAGTGATTAGGCTGCTGTTTGGGGGCAGCTGCTGAGAGGACAGAGCTCCTGATCAGAACAGACACTGGAAGGAATATACAGATCATAAAAATTCCTAACAGCCTCTAAAAACAGTAACATCTGGGAGCTTAAAAACTTAAGCGACAGAGAATTCCTGGATTTCTGGGAAGGTTTTGCTATCTGCTCTGGTTTTGGATTGTGATCCAGCGTGAAAAGGAGAGATTTCGTTGCTCTCCCTTCCAAGCGTTCGGGGAACAGAGACCCGTGCCTCGAGTGTCACCAGTCTGGCGGCCTGGCCGCCCAATTCCATGGGCCCGGGGGCTCCCCGCGGTGGTCAGGACCCTGCCAGCACCTGCACTGCTGTGGGGCTGGCCCCTTTCCACCGCTCCGGGCCTGCAGGGCGGGCGGCCTCGCACTGGGGAGGAAGCGCGGGAAGGAGCACTACTGGCCCAAATGACTCCTTAAGCTCATGTTCGGGAGGGGCGCTCCGGCTGGAAGGTGCGCCTGGCTACTACATGAAGCGCCTTCACTGGGCGCCCTGGGCAACACTCGTTCTTTGAATCCCCCCCCCCCCGTTCTCGGGATCTCCAAAATGAAGAAGCCGCGGGACATGTTCAAGATGGGACTTAATTGGGTGACGCATCCTCAGGCAGTGAGTCAATTGAGTGGCCGATGCACGCTTTCCTCTTTCTGTGCATGTTCCGCACAGATGTTTATGTTTTCATTTTATCTTTACTTCTAAGCTGGGTGAAAATGTTTCGGGGTCCCCTGCGCACTTCTTAGACAGCGCTGGGCAGGGGGACCCGGAGGGCGCCTTGGAGGCCCGAGATTCCGAAGGAAAGAGCGCTCCGGCCCCGCGAGCGGTGGCAACTCCGGCGTCGCCCTGGCTCTTGGCGTCTTCCGCGACCAAGCCACAGGATGGAAATCGGTTGCAGGGTGTGGTCAAAAAAGTCAAGATGGCATGGCAGAAAAAAATGACGGAGCTTCGATTGCACCATTGTGCCTGCCACCTTGCCTTTTTTGGCCACATCCTGCGGACGCCTCTAGATGCAACAGGTTGCCCTTTGCTCGCTTATCGCAGCTTTCCCTGCCCGGGCGGCCTCCACCTATCCTTCAATTACATTTCCCATCGTCCCCAGCAGCAGGGGCCTCCGTTTCACGTTCCTCTGAACAGAGGATCCTCATCAGCGCCTGCTTCGGCGGATGCATCTGCGAGGTCAGGAAAGCCGCCTCTCTTCGCCGAGGGCTTTCAACCTGTCAAAAGAGACCTGGGCTCCTAGAGAGCAAGTGAAGTCGCCCTCCAGCGATTAGTGCCCTCCGCTTTCGGTACGCTGCGGGGCAGGAAAGCTCTGGAGTGTGGCGGTGGCGGCAGCAACTGGAAGAGCGAAAGGCCGCACCTGGCCTTTCGCACCCTTTCTGCCCAGTGGGGCTGCGGGTGGGGAGACAGCTAAGTTTGGCTAGGTCCACGGTGGTTTAGTTCGTTGTGCGAGCCTATTTCATGCGTTAGTGTGTGGGTAAAAACATTGTGCGGAGCCAGAGAATGGGTTAACTTACCATCAGGTTAAGTGAGTTGTATGAACCCAGCCTACCTGTAAACACGGGACAGATCAAAAAGAGAGAGAAATCCAATGTCTTAAGGCTTGGAGATTCCACTTCTGTGTCTGTGGCACAGTTTGCAGAAACGAAGTGAGCGCTGGTTCCGAGGGCGGCTCTTTAGCAGCGTCAGTTGCTAGATGCAAGTAGGAGGGGTGTTTTTAAAAACGTCAGATCCAGAGGTGAAGTTCACATGTAGACCAAATGCACACGTCCCTACTGTGCATCTGTGAGGACCTATGATCTGAGCCCTACGCTTCTGTCACTCCCTCTTTGGGATGATGGACATTGTAGTGCGACAGGATTGGAGGACGCGAGATTTAGGGAGACGGGAGGAGGGCTGATCTTAAAGCTATTCCCCATCAGGCAAGGAAACTTCCAGCTGCTTTTCCTTCTCCCCCGGGAGTGCTGGCTCCAGAGCTCAGTTTTCGCCCACCCAAATCAGTGAGTCGGAGGAGGGGCCACAGCTCCATGGCATCTCCCCCCCTCCATCCAGGTCCTTAGGTCCCCCCTTCCCCAGGCTTGTGCACCTATGTCAACACAGCCCTACCTGCCCCAGGGAAGGGTGGGCTCGGGCCAGGCACCAGCTGCAGAAGCCATCGCCTTAGGCTCCGGCCGGGGGAGGGGGGGGAGGGGATCAAAAGAGGTCTGCTGGAATGCACCAGGCGGCCTGGGGCTTAGCCTGCCTGCTGGGAAAGCCACTTTGCATCCAAAGTCCCGGTTTGTGAAGAAGCTGGATGGGGCTGACACTGAGTGCTTTCTCTGCGTTGTCTCGCTATTTAAGGACTACGGCACCACTTACGAAGGATCTACAGCCTAAAGGATTTGGAAGATTGCCAGAGGTTATGGAAGTCCCATTGGGCAGATCCACAAAGGTGAGTGCTTGATTATGTATGTTCCTAACAGGGAACAAAGATCATTGGCTCTATTCTGCCTCCTCTTGTCCGATATCCCAGTCAACGGGGGTCTCCCACCCCCTCAAACCCTCTCCTCTGGGGGAAGGGTTGTGTGATGGACTGGAATGGAGGAAGGGGGGTGAAAACGGTGCTCTCGTCTTCAGAGCAACGCTCGGGAGGTAAGCGGAGAAAGCTGGCACATCCCTAAACATTCCAGGAGATAGTAGAGACTTGTCCCTGGGAACTACTGGTCAGTCTGAGAAGATTCTGTAAATAAGCGCTAGCTAATAAACCTTGCTGATTGAACCTGCATGGTCTCCAGGAGTTCCTTGGGCTAGGCCTGACAGGTTGCCAGACACCACTGGACAAGACTGGGCCGCCAGCAAGCGCACCTGTCAGCTCGAGGACTTCTTCCCATCCTTCAGGGTGCCTCCCAGACCGGCCAAGATGTCACCAGTCCAGCAGCACTTCATTTGCAGAAAAGAAGAGAGGACCCGGGCTAGGGCAAAAACCAATCAATGTGATTTTAAAGAGGTTACATGAATGCAATGAATTAAATCATTAATTAATGGTGATGACTGATACTCAGGGATACGTCATAGTTTAATTCGTTAAATTCACCATTAAACACAGTGAATGGAATAGGTCCCGAAAAAATTAATAGAATCCTTTTAATTTAATAGAATCCCTTTCTGCCACACTGACCGTTGGAATAAGACATTAACTGTCGACTATCTTGAGTCCCATGGAAGGCTTTGAGATTCAGGTCCATCAGTGCATGTTTATCAGCCTGTCTTGATAGAACTCGCTTTTGGATATTGTAACTTTTGGGGTAGCAAAAAAGATTAGAGTTCCTATTCTTTATAGGAACTTTTTCTTGTTCTGGATATGAAGTATAAAGAAATTGCAATCATCTCCAGACTGAATGACTCACAAATCGATGTTTGGATCAGGTGCTCCTTTCGTAGCCACTGGTACAGACTTGGAGTGTTGCCTAGACAGGCACTGGTTCCGGGCTGCAGATCCCACATCCTCAGACGACGTCCTGAGCAGGAGTTCTAGGACATAGTCCTCTTTATTAGTGGCTCGATCAAGAGTAGTCTAAACTTCAACTAGTGATTCTGATTCTGAGCTGGTTACAGAATTATTTGGTGCAGCGGAGATATTCACCGAATGGAACATTCTCATGTTATTGTCCATAAATCAATTCGGTGCATCCACACATTTTGTTTGATATTTTGTCTATAGTCGTGGCTAGATATCAAACTCAGACAAGCAGCAGATCCAGAATCATACAGACAGCTTCTTCCTTGGGCAAGGAAACGAGATAAAGATTTGGGTAAAAGATCTGAAGGCCTAGGTGCACCCCAGCTTAGTGTCTGTCAAAAAACGGGGCTTAGAGGTGAATCCATTTGTCTTACAGATAAAAATGCTGCACATTGTCAGATTATAGCAGAGGAGGTACAGGTGGGCAGAACCATGCTCGATTCAACATTGGCCCCGATTCCTGAAGGATTTCTACAGTGCCAGACAAGGCCGGCCAGGAATTGTCTCCTACCATAGGTGAATCATCCCTCTACCTGGGCCCTCTGCTTGGCACAAGCATTTGGTGGCCAGAGCTGCAAATCTTTTGCCAGATGACGAAGCAAGAGACACGACTCCTAGTCACCCAGGCAATGGCCTGAGTGACAAAGCCAGATGTCAAAAGAGCAAAAGAGCCTGTAATGAACGGGAAAAATTCCTCACTGCCTTATAAAGTGCCATATAAATGTTCAGGCCAAGCCCCTCCCCATCCCATGCTGATAAAACACAACTTGGGAGTCAGCTGAGTGCACTGGAAAGCCCGAGGAATGCTGTTGGCTTCTTCAGCAACAGGCAGTGGGTCAGTACACTTCCTCCCCTTCCCCACCCCTAAAGTGGAAGCTGGTTGCAAGAGGACAGCCTTTCAGGGTCTTGCAGGGATGAGGAATCTGCCTTCCTCGCTCCCCCCCCACTAAGCTGAACTACAATGCCCAGCATTCCCCTGCCTGATGGTGGGGCTGCTATACAATAGCTGTTCCCCATGGTACCCACCACCCAAAAGAAGATACAGGGGCACTTCAAGGAAAGCGCACCAGAGAAAGCCCCGAGGGGAGCCTTTGCAAGACCCCCACCCTCTTCCTGGAGGGAGGGCAGGAAAGGAGGTGAAACCCCAAGTGAAAGCAGATTTATCTCTCTCCAGCCCTCGCCTGTCGCTGTTGTGCTTCCACCACTATGTTTTCTTTGGCTTTAGACTCAGGTAAAGATTATCATTATTAATATCGAACACAAACACTTTGGTTCCAAACACACCCCGAGTTCTTCGGCTGCAGTCACGGGGGCAAGGAGAGGGACAGAGAAATGCACAAAGATTGTTTCTCCTCCTTAATGAGAAACCTTGAAGTCCCCCTTATTCCAAACAATTTCTCACGTTACCCTGCTTTGCTGGCGAAGACGAGGGCGGAGGGGAACCAAACACCGTTTGGTATGGCTAAAATATCACCCACGGAGAGAGGGAAGAGGTGGCGGGGAGCGGCCTGCTTTATATTTCTAACTCACTCACCATTCAATATAGTAGCGCTAACTTCTGAGTAAGCACTCAGACCTAGAGCTGGCACTGTCAGCTTCACCTAGAAAAAAAAATATTTATAGAGAATGGTTCTGCCTTCTCCTGAACACATATATTTCTTCTTAGTGTATTATCTAAGAAAAAGTCTCGACCATCTAAAACTGGTCTTAAGCAAATAGTACATCGTTATAAGAATACAAACATTTGATCCCCATCTCTATGAGCCAGGTATGTTTACACAAACACACAACTGCAAAATTGTTCAAATTTTTACAGGTATATTTGGGGTTGGTACAGCAAGGCTGATGGATAATAACCAGGTTTTTCTGTATGTTTGCATTTACAGTGGCATTGTAAGAGTGCTTACTAACTGGGCAAAACACCGCAGAACTCAAAGGGACTTCAGAGTAAAGTGTGCTAAGGAGACTGCAGAGCAAGCCAGAGATATGCTACAAAAGGATTTGGGCCGGGGCTTCCCCGAAAATGTCCTCAATGTTTGTGTGTGCATAAACTGAAGAGGTGCCTTCCGAGCTCTTTGCGTTGCCTTCAAAATAACCATTGCCGAGAAGTCCTATTCAACTGTGAGAATGGCGCGCAAAATCGCAAACCTTTGTTTTGAACCGCGTGTAACTCTCTTCCGAGGAGACATGCAGAGCCCCAGTGGACTCTCGATAGAAAGAATGTTAGATAAAGACGAAGACACTTTTGCAGACATTTCAGGACCGTTGCACTGGAGTCTACAATGGACTTCCGGACACG
This sequence comes from Python bivittatus, assembly GCF_059951505.1. NCBI lineage: Eukaryota > Metazoa > Chordata > Lepidosauria > Squamata > Pythonidae > Python > Python bivittatus. Next base: position 25,054,474 of record NW_028277058.1, on the reverse strand, counting down.
TTTCCTAGGAAGTAAAGTCAGAAGGGTTCACTGGAATTTCTTCCCACCTAAGAAGTGCATAACTGCAGCCCTATGATCTATTTCATAATTCCTTTTACAATTATGATTTAACCCGTATTACCAATAATCCAGGCTTGGACAATTGTCATTTGCTCGTACTTGTGTGTTTGTGTGTGTGTGTAGGCCAGCAAGGTGCCCTTTAGTCGTGCTGCTTCCAGGCTCCATAACGCCCAAGTAAGCCCTCGATCTCCGCAAAGAGAAACTACTGAGAAGACACCGAGAGGCTGACCTGAGAGCGGTCGATTCGTAGCAAGTGAATTATTCTAGAGGAAATTCGGTTAGTCCTCAAAAAAATATTGCCCAACTTTGGATTCCCCCCCACCCCCGGGATCCACCTGGCTAATTCTGAAGAAGTCGTGAGAAGAAAATAACGTCTTTTTTTTCTCTCCGAAGTGAGGGATCCTCCCAGGGTGGCCACTCCTGAGGCAGAAGAGAGATCTGTCACCTTTGGGGCATGAGCGCCCTGCGGACGAGCTACGCTGCTTCAGATCATCAGAACCGCGCCCGAGTCTCCAGTAGCTGCAGGATGGAACTTCCCCTTCTTGCTCAGCTCGGCGGGGCGCCCGGGGAGGGAAAGGCACCGGCCGTGCCAGCGCTCCTTGGTGGCCTCCCCTCCCTGCCTTGGTAAACAAACTGGGACAACTTGGAGCGCGACCTTGGGCAGCCTCACAAGTAGCTTGCTTTTCTGCGAGCTTTAATTGGGAGGGGGAGTCTTGTTTGTCCGGGTCTCTCTCCCGCCTTAACCTCTGTGTGCTGCGGGGGCCCATCACTGGGGACTTGGCAAACTTTTGTCACACTCCGGAATCCACACCCAAAAATGCTGCTGACGGGAAGACTGATCCCAAAATCTTGCTACCTTAAAAAAAAAGAAAAAAGTGTGTGTGGGGGGGCGGCAGCACGCACCCAGACGTTTTGGCAACGTTAGGTACTGGTGGACAGTGAAAGCCGTGATTTAACCTTGGCACATATACGCTCATACGCGATCCTAGTAAAAATAACTTTAAGGGTCTTTGGGAACTCTACAGCAAAGCGTGATAGGACGTTACTCTTATCCAGCCATTCATATTTTCGTTTTGCTGGAAGCGATTCAGGCCGACGCACGAGGTGAGGTCTCTAACAAAGCACGCATGGGGGGGAAGCAGAGGGCAGTGCTGAGGGACCAGGCACCAGGGAGTCACATTCAAAGGAAGGCGCTGGATTGGCAGAGGGTTCCCAACTTCTAGGCAGTCAAACCAGCTGTTTAACTCCTAGTACCCACCCGCTCTCGTTTCACGAACCATTTTTTTTCCCCAGTTGATCCAACACTAGCCAGATACCCACCAAGAGAAGAGTAAAAAATGGGAGCGGCGAGGGTGCTCCTGGCCATCCCCTGCTTTGCCCGAGTGCCTGCAAACCTGCATAAGTCTTTACTGGTCTGTCGGCTTTTGGATTAACAGCCAATGTATTGAGGCCAGAAAAAAGGTGTTCGCAGCACCCTAGAAATCCCTGCCACAGATAGATTCTGAGGTCCCTGGACACCCAGTTTATCTCAGGGCTTCCTTGGAAACTTCCCATGGCTGAGCTCCTTTGAGGTCAGGAAGAAAGAAGAAACGCCCCTCACTGCCCGTGACTGAACCCCTGAGAATTCTGGCTCCTTTTATTGTATTCATTTATTAGTAATAGAAACATTTGCGGGGGGGGGGGCGGCGATGGAGGCCGATATTGGTGGAAGGGAGAGAAAGAGGAATTTGCAAATTTTTATTCATTCTTTTTCTTCCAGTCTTTAATTGAATCCCACAGAAAGGTGAAAATATTCTTGACAGCAGTTTTGTACACAAAGAGATTTATTTTACAACCTTGGGAATGTTATCTAGATTTTCTTATATACAAGATCACATCCCACATTTTAAATAGATATTCTGTTAAAAAAAGGGGGAAGTACTAAAATTATATATACACACACGCACACGCATATGTACACACCCACATCCACACAACCAAGATCTCAGGATCATAAGCTTCCTTCAAATAGGAATGAGCGTTTCAACAAAGATGTTCTCCAAACATAAAGTAATATATTAATTATAAAACAAGTAGGAGATAAATAAAAAATAGAATTGAAATCGGAGAGGACAGAATAAAGCAGGGACTGTACCCTTTATCGGATGGGTAAAACTTCCTCTGAAGAAGGTGCACCTTTATTTATTCAGCTGCACTGCCCTCCTCATCCCATTTAGAACTTCGAGAAGATTAAATTAATTCAAGATTTCGTTTCAAGTGCGAACTCAAGCAGCTCCTTGCATTGCCCGTTTCCAAAAATACGACCGGATCATTACTTTTCCACCACATCTTCCCTGTTGGGTACTTTGCGATCTTCGGAAGAGATACTGTTCACGATAGAGGAAAGGCAGCGCAGGCTGCTTGAAGCTGAAGAATCCGCGGGAGTCCCTCCTGTTTTGGAGAGAAGAGAGAAGCTGGGGAGTAACCTATGATCCAGGACCGAGCAAGAGTAAACAGCAAGGAAGCCAACTGTCACAGAAACGCGTAACCCCAGCGCTATCCCTCTCCCGATAGTTTCCTAATCACCCTCCTTTTTGGCTACAACAGCAAACTGCTGGCTAGCGCCGTCCAGACTAACGCATTTATGACGGCACATAAAATCTCACCCTCAAATGCACCCCCAGCTGTCGGTCGGGTGTGATACCCGTTGCTTGAATGGCCATTGTCAAAAAAGAAATGATCGCTGCTTCTCCTTTCGACCTCACTTAGTTCTCAAGGCGCGTATGAAATCATCAGGAGTCAAGTTCGATTCCAGGCTATTTTTACCTTAATAATTCTGAACTTTTTTACTATCTTCCAAGGAAGAATGTAAGCGCACAACGGGCATGACACACATAGCCTTGCATGCAACTCCCTGCATTGGATCACAAAGCCCCGGTAGTCTACGAAAACTTGTGCCCTAATAAATGGTCTGGAGCGCCTTGGTTATTTTAATCCAATCAGATTTAGGGCTAAATAAACTGCCAAATATATGCTTCGAAACCAACGCTTCCCACTGCGTTCAGTGGGGTCTCTTATTTCCGAATCGTGGGCCCGATTCGACTGTAAAGCGCCACCATCATTGGGTCCTACTTTCGGGTAAATGGAACTCAGCTATCTCGGAAGCTGCCAGGATCCTACAGGCATTTACTTTAGTGTTCTAAACTTTGAAGCGAGCTTTTAACATTACGCCGGTTTGCCTTGATTCCTAAAATTGCAGATCCAGCTGTAAAACGCTTCAGTTTAACCTGAGCTACGTGGAAAATAAATGCAGCGCTCGCGTGAGTAAATGTATTCAGGATGTTAACCTCGGCTCCAGCTTTAGACTAGGAAGTCGTCCTACTGAAATCAGCACTTGCTCCCTACTCGCTCACGGCACCCGTCAGACGCGGCAGATCCCGTTGGCGGAGGTGCTCCCGTCATTCTAACCATTGCTCCACTGTATTAATTGTGAACTTCCTAGGATTTGTTAGGATTTGGGCTGTCCTGAGAGCCAATCCGGGCCAAACCTGCGAAGGACAGGTGTCTGGCCGGGGGCCCGGTTCCCCGGCCACTTCAGATCCGCAGAAGTGCGCGCATACAATCCTCTAGCCCAGCGTGAAGCGCGCTTTACCTTCCTTGGCGCTGATCGGCAGCGTCCGGGAATGCTCAGGGCCGCTCGGCCAGGTGGCGCTGCAGGTGCTCAAGTAGTCGGGGGTGGCCATCTGAAGAAGAAGAAGAAGAAGAAAGCGAGAGATAGAAGCTGGAGGAGAGGGTAAGGCCGCGATCGCCAGTCGCTTCCAAACACCCCGCCCCGCCCCACCGCCGCGCCCAGCCCACTTCCCCCGGCTGGCCAAGTTAAGAGAAGGACCAGGGCAGTGGCGCGTGGCAGTGGCAGAGGCCGCGCTTACGTTTCCGCGCTTCGGGCTGCTGAAGCTGAAAGCGCTGTTGCCCCCCGCGGTTCCGCTGCCAGCGGGCAGGAGCAGCTCCTGGCCTTTGTCCTGCTGGTCGAGGCGCTGGAGCAGCTCCTGAAGCCTCTCGATGTAGCTGATGGCGCTGCGCAGGATTTCCACCTTGGGCAGCCTCTGGTTGGGGTTGGCCACCGTCCGCCTCTTGAGGGCCTCGAAAGCCTCGTTGATCTTCTTGAGGCGCCTCCTCTCGCGCAGCGTGGCCGCCTTGCGCCGGTCGGTGGGCGCCGCTTTCTTCTTGCACGTCTTGCAGGCCCATATGAGGCACTGGCCCGGGCAGTGTAGCGGCTGGAGGCCCGGCGGCGCCAGCACGTGCTGCTCCTCCCCGCTGCTATCGCCGCCGCCGCCGCAGGGCTCCGGGGCTAGCTGGTCCTGGCACGAAGAGGGCGACAGGGTGCTGTCGCTGCCTGGGTAGAGCGGCGACCCCTCGGCCATGTCCAGCGTCTGCAGGGCTCCATTCTCGCCGTCCAGGTAGAAAAAGTAGGAGCCGGATTCGAAAAGGTCCATCATCATGGGCTCGAGCGTCGCCTCTGTGCCTCCCGGAGGTGGGTGCGGGGCTCCCAAAAGCAGCCCCGGAGAGCGCGCGCGAGAAAAGCGGCCCAACGGAATTTAATTAGCGCGGTGACATAAGAGCCCTCGGCTGCTTTATATATAGTAGCCCCTGAAACTCTATCCAGCTTTTAGCTGTCGCGACGCATCACCCTCCGGGAGCCGAGCAGAAAGCGAGCTCTGGGTGCCGGCCTGAGACTGTTATCGGCCAGGCCGAAAGGAGGAGCAGAAAGGGCACATCCTCCGTCCCCCCCTCCGCCAAAAGTTATAAATCGAAGAGCTATTAAAAAACCGGTGGGTGGGGAGAGAAAGAATGACAAAGTTGACTTGCTTGTCTCTGTGCGTAAGGGTTAGGAGGCATGAGAGGAAAAAGGGTAAGATTGATTTCAAGCCAAAACAGGGAGGGATCCTTGTGGGCCCTGGGCTAAGTATAGATCTCCAAAGTGGGCCTGAAGCTTATACCTGCAAAGAGGCAGGGCAGTATCTTTGCTGGGCTGAGTATTATTATTGGCTTCTTCCTTTCAGCATGCCATTCCTATGACCCTAATCAATTAGGTGTGGCCCAAGGGTATAAAGGGAAAGGAACACTGGTAATGCTGCCAAGAAGATGGCAAGGAGAGATCTGAGCCTCTATCCCAAGATTGTATTTAGCAGCTCCCAAACTATGGTGCACCTGCCCTGGGACCACTTTTCCCCACCCCCCAGTATGTAGTTGACCTTCAGAAAAACCTGGCTATTTCCTCAGGGATTGGGACCATGATGAGTAGAGTTCACATCTGAAAGGGGTATGAATGTGAGCCCTGGTTGTCTATGAAGGATTGTCTGGTTTTTATTTGGAATTGTTCATGGTTTTCTTTGGTTTGTTGTTGTCCGTCCATCCATCCATCCATCCATCCATCCTCAAGCTAATTCATAAAACTGTGTTGGCATATAGTGAATGTGCACTCAGTAGATACATGTATGCAATCTGTGCCAAATTGTCCAACTTTCAGTCAGGCCCTGTGTTTGAACCCAGGAGCCATTACTTGTTTGCACATGTACTTGTTTGCAATACAGTTGGGTTCCAAATCAGACCAAAGCAAAATGACAGGTGCTGCTTCCTGTTTCTTGATACATATATAATGCAAATGCTTAGTACAGACATCTAGTTCCATTGGTTTCTGATGGCCACAATTTTTTCTAAGAATATAGGAATAGGAAGATGGAGTGGTGAAAGTGAAGATTTGAAGCCAACATCTTTATGACCAGATACTTTGTCTGAAGTGCCTGCAACATACAAAACATTGTAAAGGATAATCTTGTTGTTTTCTCTCTTGCAAAAAAAAAAAAAAAAGTCTCCCAAGGTAGATGTATAAACTTGGTTTCAAGGAGTTGCAGGTAAATGTTAGAAATAACATCTCTGAATAGAGATAGAAATATTAATTCCAGTGAAAAACCTTGGAACCCAAACATTCTGTCCGGTTGTTTTGATCAGGGAGGGGTCATCAAGACATTTCAGAAGAGGTCCCTGCAGAGGTCAGTTGGCCTTTACAATGGTGCCCTTGCAACTGGATGGGAAACTAATAATCTGTAGCACCTAGTCTACTCTGTAAAAAAAAAAAAAAAAAAGTTTGATATTTCTTCACTTTCCAGGATATTTTATAAGTTTTGGGTACTCTGTCTGAATCTGTAACATTGCATTCTTTGAATGAAAGAGTCTGTTGCAGAGAATTTCTTTTTGTGTTGCTTCTTTCCTCAAGAGAGAATCTTTGTACCTGCGTCAGTGGCAAGCTTGTGGCAGCTGGAGGCTGTATTTTTTCCACTCTGTTGTGGCTGAGGACCACAAGATGGTGGGAAGTCAAGGTGATAGTATCATGATAGTCTAAAACAGTGCTTCTCAACCTGGCCATGGCTGGCTGGGGAATTCTGGGAATTGAAGTCCACACATCTTAAGGGTCTCGAGGTTAAGAAACACTGGCCTGAAAGTAATACTGTTGGTATTTTCCTCCTTAAATTATTTATTTTGCACAGGATTCTAGCTTCTTCCAGTTTTAGTTTGGCTAAGTCTATCTGAATGCTGAATTGTGGCAGTACAGTCCAGGGCGGCTCCAGTAAACCAAAAAGGTTTTAGGAAATGCAGGTAACCATGTATTAGTTATATCAATAGGAATATGACAAAACTAAGAGCAAATGCCAGATCTGGTACAGATTTTTTATTTCTCACCCATATCAAAGACAATGGAATTTTGATTTTTAATGACTGGAGGTTAGACTTTCCTAATTCCAATATGAGAAAATCACAATCAAAATAATAAAAAAATAAAATAAAATGAGAAAAATGGTTAAGTTGAATATATTCACAAAGTGCTTTGTTTAGGAGGATAACAATTAGTCTGCTCATTCTTAGTAACCATTTAATGTTTTATATACTGAAAACCAAAAATATTATTAGAATTTAAAATGTATCTAAACATTATTCTTAGTTTGTGAATAACTACTTAACAGAAAACACCAAGCTTTTGCTTTGATGCATTCTTTAACATGTCATTTTGATGGAAGAAACTTTTGTACAAAAGAATTTTACATGGAAAAACCCACTGTGAAAGGTCATCACATCATGAAAATGTATGGATGAGTATAACCTCCTATTACAGTTTTTCCAATGAGGGTATCTCCCAGGTAGTTTTCCATAAAGAGATGAAGCAAGTCCTTCCGACTTTATGCTTTCTAAATAAACATGCTAATTGGCCCTAAGATTGGCAAATATAATTCTGAATCCACAATGTAATGCAAACCATGTTTGTTTATTCATGCAGAGTTTTATATATTGCCTACTTTTTAAGACTGGTAATTTATATACAGACTGGAGATAGAGCATCATTCTTAGTTGGGATCTAACAGATAATAATAAAGAGGTCTGAGAATGATTTCCAACTGTCTTTTCCAATGGGATGCCTTCAAATGTGGTTGATTTCCACATTTGCAAAAAGCTTTAGAGGTTCAATAACAACAGCCATCCCATCCCATTAAATAAGGTTCAAGAATGAACTGGGAAATAATCCATTTGGTGGTGAACCAGAGTATCTAGCAGCAAAAGGTTGCCTGCCCTCTATCTACTTTACATTTGGAAATAAAAAATTAGTCATGTTCTCTACTAAATCTCTCTCTTTAATCAAAAAAACCCCTTTCCCTTTAATAAGAAACCAATACTTCTGTTTTTAACATTTTATGCACCTAGAATCATACATAAACTTAACTCACACAACACACTAAACCATGCTTACTTACTTTAACCATGAGTTCATGACTAAGCCATAGTTTAGTTTACTTAACACAATAGACCAAATTTATTTATATATCAAATTTATATGGCCTCCCATCTCACAAAAAGTGACTTGGGCAGTGTACAACAAGGATGTAAAACAATAAACATTAAAAAAAAACAGTCATTATTAAAAAGTTTTTAAAAACCATAAGACATACAAGAGATTAGAAGTTAACAACCATAATGGAGCCACCTCTCACCAGTCCCCTGAGACCTGCAGCCTGATGACGTAGCCAGGTCTTGAGGGACTTCCAGAAAATAAATAGGGATGGAGCTAACTTCACTTTGCGGGGGGGAGGAAAAATGTTTCATAAGATGGGAGCCACAGCAGAGAAGGACCCACTATGTGTAGTTCCTTAACAGGAGGGTTCTATAACATGCCTCTTCTGCCAGATCTGATGGGATAGGAAGATGTAATCTGGGAGAGATGGTCCCTCAAATAACCTGGCCCCATGCCATGAAGGGCTTTAAAGGTCAATATCAACACCTTGAATTGGATCCAGAAGCAAACTGGCAACCAGTGCAACTCATGGAGCAGAGGTGTAACATGGGCAGTTCTAGAAGCACACATAACTGCCCAAGCTGCTGCATTTTGCACCAGCCAAAGCTTCTGGATGCTCTTCAGGGGCAGCCCCATGTAAAGGGCATTACAGTAATCCAATAATGGCTTAGTTGTTGAGTGAACCAAGCTGGGTATTCCCATAATTAGGTCCAACATTTCTTATTTGGGGATACTTATTTTTTTGTTTTGGTTGATTCTTAATTTAAATATCTTGTAGCATTTGCTCATGAAGTTAGGATCCCACTAGAATATATTCAATTATTTTTATTTGTATCTCAGTGCAAAAATTTCTACCCTCCTGAATTAATCACCACCAATGTTCTTAGCTTTTTACATGTGCATGATATTGTTCTACTGACATAAACCCATCTGGGATTTGAGAAAATGCTTACTGGATTTACAGATTATTACAAGGAAGAACTATTTTAATTACATTAAGCGAAAGGTCATGATTTTTCAGAAAGGAAGTTTAAAGTTTCCTGGACTATGGATAGTCACAGATTAGACAAGTCTATTGTTAAATGTATTTTGGAATCTGATTTCAGGCTACTAGTTGAAAAGTCATGTTAAGCTAGTAAAAAATATAAAAGCAAGATATATAATAGAGAAAGTTTGTTCTGGCTGCCACATAGATGTACTAATGTCCCAAATGTTGTTTGGAGCTTCAGTTTGGTTTCCTAAATTCTGTTTATAGCTGTTAGATCTTGAATGACTGTTAGTTCTAAATTACAAGTCCTGCTGAAGCTATAATCTGGTGTTATGATCAACTAATTGTAATAAACATACTAATCTTAATGTTAATACATATTTATGTTCAAATGCATATATATGGACATTCATTCAGTATGACACACAAAGAGATTTTCCCTACTTGAATGATATTTAAATACAAAACTACTTCAGATGATGCAGCTTTCTTTTTCAGCAATAAATGATTATGTGAAAAAAACATTACGTTGGAGATGAATATTGGGAACCAAAATGTGAGTTCTGGACTATTCAGACTTGAACCAATATACTTGACAGTGGGGTGGGCATTTTTTAATTATGCAAAAGTGTAAGGGATTGTTAAAGTCTCCCAAAGCAGAGACTTCCCCCATTATACTGTTCTTGTGATTAGAAAATAGGGTCACGTAATTCCTTTTTAACCAGTCTACAACCAAAGTTGTCCTGTTTTCTATTGTACTTACTTTGTGGAATTACATGTTTTAGTTGTTTTCATCTTTAAATACTTCATTAGGTATTATGAAATACTTCATAAACAATTTTCTCCCAGTTTTTAAAAAGTTGAATCCTGAACCTGTTTTGTGAGCATAGAATAACAGAAGATAGTGACCTTTTACCAATGAAAACAAGCACTTATAACTTATGTATGGTCCTGTTCCATTTAAAAAAAACCACACAGAGACTTTTTTTGGCTACAGAGAGTTTGAAAACATGGACTATGAAATGCATGGGATTCATGATATGCTCATTAATCCATCAGACTGCTCCTCTCTCCTATCCAATATGCTATCTTAATATCTATTCCTAACATTTCATTCCTTTGGAATAATCTACTTTCTATTTTGACACTTGAATGTAATTTTTCTTTCAATAGAGCCATTTACTTTTCAGCTGTTGTAACAATGTTCCCCTTGACAAGCTCTTCCCAAACTCTCCAAATAGAGAAGTAAAAGAGGAATAGAGAAAGGGACAGGTTCATTTTACCTCTTCCTATGACCTTGATGGACTTTTTCTTGTCTCTCCCTGATTTAAAAGAAGCAAATGAATGAAGAATTTAGAATCCATACACAGCTGATGGAATTAATGTTACCTGGAAACAACAGGATAAAATCTCAAAAGCAATAAATATTTACAACAACAAAAATGACACTATGCTAATGCTAATGTGAAAACACAAATTGTGTTTCAGCATTAAAATGTTATTACAGCATATTATTTTAATACCTATGTGAGGTTGGTAATGCCTATTTATCTTGTTGTAACTTGTAGATTAGGTCAACACTAAAAAGCCACTACTGTTGTTTAAGGGCAAAACAGCAATGTTGCCATGAACTATCATGATTTTCAAAGCTGGTCTGCACAGTGTTTTCCAGAACAAAAGAATATGAAATAGGATTCAATTATCTTAGTAACTGCTTCTTCTAGTGGGCTCCCCCCCCAAAAGTGGTAACTATTTCAAGAGAGCTCAATCCAGTTTACTACTTGAGGGCCTTCCACACATAGGACTCCTATTCTTCTATCCTTAAATCCTTTTGAAAGACCTTTCCTGAGAAGCCAATTTCCACTTCTGCCTCAGAACTACATTGGGAAACTGATTTCCTCTTCTGGCTCAGAATTACATTGTGGCCAACAAAAGTTCTTTAAAATGAAAAAGACAAAGGGAAGCAATTCTGAAGTAAAGTGACTGGGGAGAACTTTTGAGGTGTAAGTATAAGCTGGGGAAAAGCAACAAAGCTTATGAAAGCAAATAGGCATATTTTAGTCTTATATAGAATTATGGTTTAAAGCAGGAGAAGATCATAAAGGCTAATATTATCTGCACGTACTGTTATTTTTTAAAAAAGCAACACCAACAACACTTATACTGTCTTTCGGAGGCATTATATTGAAAAATATAAAGGTTCTGCATTGCCTTTATCAATGCCCACTGAATGTGGTTGATCTGTCTGTCAACTAAAAGTTACCAACATTACATGCCTGCAATTTAAGGAAAAGGCAACTTTAGCTGTAAATTACTATATGGATTCCCAGTACCACATTGATTGCCTGGTTTAGTTTTAAAGAGATAAAGGCAATATTGCCTTTACTGTATAATCAGAGTACCCTTTTTCTGTTGTGTTTGCCTTCCTGGAAAGGCACTCCAAACCATGACCATAGGCAAAAATATTAAGGCTCTGCAGTGCTCATATTCAGTTCCTCTTGGAGCAGGTGAAGGAGAACATCCTGACCAATGTAGAAATAACTTTGGGAGTAGGAATGAATTAATGGGAAGAAGAGAAATAATGGTGCAGGAAGTGAAGCAATAAAGGTCATTGTGTAAATGCAAAGATTTTGCAGGTGAGAGCCTCCTTTGCCACCCAACAAGATTCACAAAGGAGTTAGCTTTTAAGAATATTATGCATAAGGTTATAACAATATTGTATGACTAGCATAACTGCAATCTCATACTGAACTTCTTATACATTTCATTTGACTAAACTCAACTGTGTAGAGCCTTCCTGAACCAGCAGCTGGTCATATATTTGAAGTAATAAGGCCATAATTAAAAATAATATATTCTCAAGCTTACAATTCTTCTGTCAATGCAAGTTTCTTAGTTCTTACTGACTTTTCAGTGTTATCTGATTTCTTTATCTTCAGGTTATAATGTACTGCCCATAAGCTCAAAGTGTGTTTATAAATCTCTCTATTAGAAGCCTTGAAGACCTAAAATTTGGACATACTGCCAGGTGCCTGTAGAATCCTTCCTTCCTTCCTTCCTTCCTTCCTTCCTTCCTTCCTTCCTTCCTTCCTTCCTTCCTTCCTTCCTTCCTTCCTTCCTTCCTTCCTTCCGTAAAATGTCATCATGTGGTAGAACAAGTGGCTATATGACACTTGTTAAGATTATTTTTCAGGATGGAACAAGTGGCTATGTGATGCTTGTTAAGATTATTTTTCAGGGTGGAACAATCTGAATTCTCTTCAACTTACCAAACTATTTATGTGGTTTTCAAAACTATTTGTCAATTACTTAAATAGGTCATATATAATTATACTTAGATACCTTCATTTTCCCCACATTTCAGGGCTTCTTCTGGGCTTTAGTTTTGTAAAAAATCCTGACAACCAAAATGAAATCCCATTACATACTAACATAGTATTTAATTTAGCATGGAAAGGGAAAGTTCAGAGGTGGAAGAAAAACTTATCATTCAGAATGATAATCATGAAGACTTTGCTCTCATTTTGAACAGATGGAGCACATCAGTCAGTGTCAAATTGACACCAGCATTTATTTAGAAGAACTACTGTGAATATATACTTGATGAGATATTGACATCCAGTTCTACCTTTGAGTGCACTCTTCTTCAAGTTGGTGCCCTCCAGATATGTTGGATATAGCTTCAACTACTCTCAGGCAGGATATTTCTGCTAACATGGAATGGTAGATGTTGTATTCAACATATCTGGAGAAGAGCTTAGGAAAGGCTAGGTAAGACTATTTTATTACATGCATATACAGTTATTTAACTGTTAGCCATATCTCAGCTCTTAATACAGAAGATAACAAATTACTTTATCAAGGAAGGACCAATGAACAGCTCAGGTTGCTTTTTGTAGGGACGCATATGCCTTCTAATGAATTTAATTAAGAGATTGCTTTTTGGAAAAAATACTATAGTGTTGCTGTCTGACCAGAAGAAATCTGAGAAGTGCTATTAGATGAGGTTATATTTTCATCACTACCAAGTGATGACATTTCCCACATGGGATAGTAGATTACTTTTCAGTAAGTTGACCTGTCCTGGCACAGATTCTAAAAGTTAAATTTCATGAGGAAGTATCCAACACATTGAGTTAAAGAGTTCAGTAACTTCACAGCCAACCCTGTTAGAAATCCAGCATCCTATGGGATTTGCAGTGCCAATATGACTTGGAATTCAGTGTCAAAAATATATATTTTGCTTCATTTCAGTTATTTGCCTAGGGAGACACCTATACACAATAGCTTTCTTTAAGGAGGCAAGGAACCCAATCTGTGTTTTTCTGAACTGGAGTTGGGGTTGTGATGGCATCAGTCTTAAGATACCAGGTATAATATATTCGCAGTACTTATTGGTGACTAATATATTTGGTTTGCAAAGCCCATATTTAGACTGACACACAATCAGTAGGGTTGCACAAAAATTCAATTTGGAATTTTGATTTAAAGGCAATGCAATAAATTAACCTTCTGACTGAACTTGAAAGTCAAATCTACTATCAGATTGAATCAAATAAAATTGATTTGGATGTTCCTGCATAGGCAGTAAAATAGTTTTCCAAAGAAATTCAGAAATAACAAATTGAATTGATCTCATTTGACAATTGATTAAAACATCTGAATCATATTGGATTGATTTTCCAAATCAAATAAGCTATTCAAATTTAATTTTTCCTGTTCCTCATAGGCTATAAAGGCTGTTGTTTGCATTGTTCCTGCTTTTTCCTCCATTGTCCGGCTTTTATACAGTTTTCCTGATGAAGAATTCTTGAGAAGTCTAAAGCTTGGATATCTTTTTGTGATCCTAATAAATCCTAATAAAGGTGTAACTGTTTTTTCATGGACCCATGAAGCTTACCTTAATTTTCTTAATTGATTCATTCAGTTATTAAAAACTGAATTCAATGAAAAAGCAAATGAAATAGAGTTTTGATATGAATAAGTGCAGAATAAGTTTATGTTAAGCTTATTATTTTAAAAACCCTGTAATTGCAATGGATATAGAAAGCTGCCTTATACCAGATTAGACTACCATCTAACTCCATATTGATGGATGATACTGGAATTTCAAGGAATTTGACTTTTTTTTTTTTTGACAATACTATCAGATCTTTTAGTTGGAAATGATAGGATTTGAACATGAGGCGTAAAAGAATTGCTTTTCCAATGCAGTATAGTATTTCTCCAGTAACAACGTAAAGAATAAATAGACACCTGGAGTTTTTTTGGTTAAAAAAGGAGTCCTGTCTTAATAGTGATAATGACCCTCCAAGCCTTTGCAAGTTGATGTAGCCACATAAATAAGTCTGATGGTTAGTCCTTATAACAAAAGTCTCAAAGTCTGTAAAGTGGCATATAACCTCTGTCTCCCTCCAAAACGTCTTGCACTGTTTGTATGAGGTGCTGTCTCAGTGAGGTTGCTCCATTTTCTAGTCACTACCGAGCTCCAGGCCGAACTCTAAGCCAAGCTCCAGGCAGGAATCCCACCGGGATATACTGCTTACCATAGCTTGTGGTCCTGGCAATTGATTATAGCTGTCTTGCTTGCCTGTAATAGTTGTACATTCCAGACGTTGCTTCTCTCTTCCTTGTCTGCTTCTTGTCTTCTTCTTTTTCTCTCCTACACACCCACACTTTAATAGGCTAAGGGCTGGGATGGGGTGTCAGCATGTTCCTAAAAACACCACGGTGTGGCTCAGTTAGCCTGACACCTGGAATGCCAGCATGGATGCTTGTGAGTAAACTGTGAGTGGAGAATGAATGAACGAGTGAATCCATCTCCTCTCTAGTTTCTGGGGCTGTAAACTTTTACAGCCCTTTGAGAAAAAGCAGGAGCTGAGCCTTGGGGAAGTGGGGGTGGGAAGCATTTCTGCCTGGCTGCAGCTGCTTTTCCCAAATGCAGACAGCAACCCCAGCTTCGTTCCTTCACAGAAGGATAATAAATGTTGCTAACAATGTTATTGGAAAGAATTATTTTAGTTATTATTAAATAAGCTTTTGCCTATTTTCCTAGTTAGTGTGGGCACCATTTTTTCTGAGAAGATGTATTTTCACACACACACACATACATACCTGTGCACCCATAAAATGTCTGAAACATGCCATGAGTTTCATGTTAGAAAAAAAATATTGTAACTTTCTGTAGCAAAGTGTAGGAAGGTGCTTCTCCCTTCAGAAATGTTTGAATCTCTGCCAAATCTATAGAATCTTTTTACATGCCGGCATGTAACTAGTAAGAACAAGCTTCCTGCTATGTGTGACCTTGATATGAAATCTGTGCCAGTGAAATATGACTGCAGCCTTACCCTAATAATTGGGCATGTCCATACAACACGTACCGTAACCTAATAGGGAGATATCTATAATAATAACATAAAATATTGTGAAAGGTAAAAGGACTGGACAGAAACATCTGAAGAACATATAAAATGCATTGATCTTTTTTTTCCCAACAGACTCTTAACTTGCAATACCATGACAAAAGAAATATGCAGTTTTTAATAAAATGTGGGGCATAACATTCCAGGTTAAAAGCATTTATGTAGTGTGTGAATAGCAGCCACTTAGAATTCAAATTGTTAAAAATTAAAATTAGTTTCATATTTTGGTCACTGCTAAATGGAAAAAGAGATTACACCAGGTTTATACAACATGCTTAGCCTTTGAAAACCACCCACTGTAGTTAGCCACATGGGAGGTAACATGGCAACATATATATATATTCATGTTAATCCACTGGAGTTAGTGTGCTGTATGAATATAGTGATCATCTTGAAGGAAAAAACCCACCTTACATGGGGGTGGGAGGTGGGGGGTAAGAAGCTTACTGTTCATGAGCTTACTGTCTCTAAAAGACCCCCTTTGTTCATAAAATCTTGCTCAAGAAAGAATATTTCCTACAAAATTTTAACAGGGACAAATTCAAAATCATTTGTGATTTAAAAAATTTTTTAGATGCAACATGTCTTGCAAGAAAAAGAAATTCTTTTTTACAACACGTTTTCAGTCTAATGGAAAAAATAAATCCAGTGTAATATCAATATTCTGTGGAATAGGAAGAAGGATGTTAAATAAAATACTTGTTGTAGTTCAGCAGTTAGTTTACAAGGGACCATTTTTAAGATAAATTAAAGAAATCGGAGTCTGAGGGTCACCTACAGCAGGGCTACACAATCTTTTCAGGCTAATGGCTGTCCTATGTCTTTGAATGGCAGGTAGAGATGAATATTTAAATAGTATGATGGCCTATTACAAAGAAATAGGCGTGGGTAGGTCTGGGACAAAATGGAATTATCATAATTAAGTTTAGGTAAATATAATAGATATGACTATTCCCCATGTATTTTTTCCTGTTGCATACTATAATGGAAAAATATGGAAAATTGAAAAATTCCCATTCTGAAAGATGATGCAGTCTATATTATTACAACTTAACAATTATATGTGTTATATTTAAATATTAAAAAACATACTGTATACAATTTATGTACAATTGTATATAATTGTGTACATAAATTATACATTTATATAAATGTGCTATACTTCAATGTTAAAAAATGATCTTAACAAAAATAACAATTGATTTCAGCGCAAGAAGCATTTTATAGAAGAGAAACAGCAGATAGGGAAAAATGGTTAACATACAGGAGGATGAAGAAATTAAGATGAAGTCAAGAGAACAATTGACTGCAGAAGGACATAGTTTTCAATGCTTTTCGTATGCTCAGTTAAGAGAAAGGTTTAATATGGATAAAAAGACAATTGGAATTGAAAAACAAAACAATTTGAAACTGAATTATGTACAAATGATGAACATGTAATAGCAAAAATGTATAAACTTTTTTATATAGAAGAACAGGTTAAAGATTGCATGACAAAATGGGCTATTAATTTTGGATATAACATGAAAATGGACGCTTGGGAGAGAATGTGGGTAACTAGTATTAAATTTACACTGTGTTATAATCTAAGAGAAAATTTTTATAAAATGTGTTGTTTGTACATAACACTAGAGAAGTTATCAAAAACGTATAAAGGTATTTCAAATCAGCGCTGGAAATGTGAAAATGAGGGGATATTTTATCATGCATGGTGGACTTGTGAGAAAGCTAAGAAATTCTGTATACAAATTCACACAATGATGCAAAGGATTTTAAAGATTAATATTTCAAAGAAACCAGAACTCTTTTTATTGGGACTTATGGACAATGAATTAGAAAAACTCATGGTAGATTGATCTTATATATGGCAAGTGCAGCAAGATTATTGTATGGACAATTATGGAAGAACAATGAAACCCCCACAGGAAGGAATGGATTGTGAAAATATTAGAATTTGCAGAAATGGCAAAACTCACCTGTTTGGTCAGAGAAAAAATAGCAAAAAGTTTTTTGAAAGATTAGAAACCTTATATGGACTTTTTACTGAAAGAGAAAGAAATTAAATTATGATTTACGGGTTTGAAGATTAATAAAGACTTGGACTAAATGAAGTGCTGAAAGGATTTCAGCATAATATCTAAGAGGGAGGAGGGATAATAAAATTGTAACTATCTGTTGAAAAGTAGGTCAGAAGTCATATTTCTTAACTTTAGTTCTTTTCTTTCCTCTTTTGTTTCTTGTACTTTTTTGGTTTCTTTTCTTTTCCTTCTTTCTTTTTCAATTTGTTTTTTATTGTATGGAAAAACTCTTAATAATAAAAACAAAAACAAAAATAACTGAAGATCTCCTACATAAAGTTGTGACCAGCAGAACATATAATGAGGATTTAAGCAGCTGAAGGTATGAAGCTTGGATATGATGTAAACTGAGTAATTTTCACAAGAATTTGAAAACATTATTGTAATAGTTTTCTTATAATGGCATTTAATCCTCATCAAAGACAAAGAGGGTTACATCTACTGCTTGGCCAGTGGAAATCAATTTTTTTTAAAAAAATAAATCATGCATGTGTTTTCTGATATCTGCCTAGGATATATTGATGTGAGCTAGGGATTTAAGTTGGCAGGGGAAGAGCGGTATGTATATAAACATTCCCAAGCATTTGATTACCACCCAGGCAACTTTAAGAATACTTTAGGATATTAAACATTGGATTCTGAAGGGCTTGAGAGAAAGATTAAACATGTGCTAACTTACAGCTTTTTAGTAAGTTTCTGTCTATTCATTTGCAAACACAGAGTCAACATCTTTTGATCATTCTGAGTTAGACTGGTAAAGTATCTGAAAACTTGACAAGTCTTATCAAAATAAAACACATTTCCTGGAATCACAAGGTTAATAATATTTCCTTCTGAAAATCTATATGAATTGCAACTAATGCCATACACCACATATGTAAAAATCTCCCTAAACAATTTATCAAATACTTGAAAGTAGATGCATAATAAATGAAGAACACGTGTTTTGGATGAACACAATGAAACAGGAGCTGCATAAAATGACTTGCCAAGGATATGAACAGCTGCGGACATCACCTCTTCCTCCTATTCTGCATTAAAGAGAATTTATACTGTTAGGCTGACAGGTGAATTTAAAGTATAGTTAGTCTCCATAAAAAAGTTCTTAGTGTATTTTTGCTTCAGGAGATCCTCCTTTTCCCCCCCACAGTGATGAAGGATAGCATTTTCAATCTGAAGCATATCTAGGTAGGTTTTATTGTATCTATAATAGCCAGAAATTTAGATATACTACTACTGTATTCTTTGTTTTTATTAAACAGTAGATTCCTTTCTGCCATAAACATTTTATAGGAACATTTGAAATGTAGTTTCCCTTGTTTTTTAAGGGCAGCACTTTGAGAGGGCTGCCCTTAAAAAAAAAAAATTAAAGCACACATTACACCTGAGTTATCATCTGACATATTTATTGAGAAAGGCCTCATATTCTGACTTTCCTATAGGATTTGTTAAAATCTAATCATTGCTTGCAAGCAGCAATGGTAATAAATTTTTGCATAATCACAGTATAATTTCTTTCTTAGGACTAGCATAATGTTAGAAAGAAGTGAGCAATCTTTCAGATTACCTAATGCAAAAATGAGGTGGAAGAGGGAAAGGAGACCTGTGTGCTTTCTCTTTTGTTCAACAGGGGTGGGCTGTGAGCAGAAAGAAATCAGTTGCCACAGACAGTAAACTTCTGGTGAGTGCCATGGCGAGCTGACATCCCTAAATAGAGGGACAATGTTACGGCTGAAAACGGCATCTGAATGCTGGATCCAGACTGCTGAAATCTCTCTGGAAAAAGGAGAGATCTCAAGATTACCCACATGTACTCTGGACAACTGTTTTTTGTGAGCAGATGGCAGAAACCAATATTTTTGCAGTTGGTTTGTGATCAGCTGGGAGTTGCAGGATCCCATCAAGCTTATAGCTATTAATGTAGCCTATATGGACTCTAGGTTTGACTGAGGCTCACCTCTTAGTCATTTGGATTGAATTTTTTTTTTACTGCTTCTTAAAGATTGAGAACCTTCAGAACGGCAAGTTTTATTGAATTCACTGAGTGAATTTTCTTCAATCCTTTATGTTTAAAGATGTGTAAATTTTGGGGGGGGAATAATACAACAAAAGGATTTTTGGTGTTGGTTTTAGAAAGTTTTAAACAGATTAAGGGCTCAGATGGACTTGATTTGAGATTCTGAAGTTAATTGGAAGAATTCTTCCCATGGGAAATTGTCTGTGTTTATATTTGGAAACAACTGATAAGATGACTTTGAAGGTTAGACAGTAGAGGGCATTAGAAGGAAATAAATGCATCAGTGGCTTCTTTAAGAGAGAACTATGATGAATTAGAATTCTATCAGGAATTAATTATAAAATTATCTGCTATTACAGAAAAATTGGAAGGTGTTGCTGAAGAGGAACAAGTTTTATTAAATAAAACTCAGATAGATTTGAATGTGGATTTAAAAATGATACCCTATAAGAAAGAGATGGAAATAATGGATTTACAAATGAAACTGGCCGATGATTTAATAATTTAAAAAGACACACAAATATTTCAGAAGAGTAGTGTGGATAACTTCTTTATATTGGATTTACAAAACTGATTTGTTGAAGCTGTCAACAATTTCATTAGAAAGGACACTGAGAATATGAACAATGACGTGGATAACATTTTTATACTGAAATTACAAAAGGAGCTTGTTAAAGATGCCAACAATTCTGAGAGAAAAGGCAACAACAGTATGAGAAAGCACGTTAGGACTTTGTTTGAGGGAACTAAAGATCTCTGGGAGAAAGAAGAAAGAAGAAGACAAAATTGGTTTATTTGATCAAGGTTAAAATAAAAGGGTTGCTATTTTTGATTTTGCTGATAATGGACTGGATGGCTATGTTTTAATGGATTTTGCTGATCGGGATTGGATGGCTGTGTTTTAAAGATTTTGTTTATTTGAAGAAAGGAAATAGGGATATCTTTAAATAGAAAAGGAGATATAAATATAAAAGGAAGGATTCAAATTGGATTTAGCAGATATAGTTTGTAATAGTTATGTTGTTATTTCTGATAACCGTTAATGGACTTTTGCTAATTAAGATGTAGAGATGGAGTTTTTAAAGATTGGTTCATAAAGAATGGGGTGAGATATGGGATGAAAAGATGGTTGGTTTTATTTTAAGAGATAGTGATAAGTTGTTAATGTTGACTATACTTGCTGGGAATGAAGGGGGAGGTTTCTTCTTTTTTCTTTTCTTTTTTCTTCTTTTTCTGCATTTATTATTTATTTTTTTCTCTTTTTTTCTCTTTTTATATTATGTATTATGTATTTTTATATTATTGTATTGTTTTATCTGCATAATATAACTTTCAATAAAATTATTGCAAAAAGAAAAAGAAAAAAGAAAAAAAAATCAATTGCCACAGACAGATCCCATTCACCAAAGCTGCCTTCAGCTGATTTTGGGAGATTCCCCCTTCCCACAGCTGGCTGTATCACAGTCACACGTCTTCTAATCCTGCAGGAGATTTTGGGGGAATTTTTAAGCATAATATTGGTCAAGAATATCTGACTATCCCTTTCACTGGTGCTTTTACCAATATACCCTAGAAACTGAGAATTAACCACATTCAGGCCTTCCTCCTATTAAACACAGAGGAGATGCATTTATTTTTGGCTGGATAATGCCATATATTCCATACTGAAGTGTGTCTCAATGGTTTACAAAACTGGTTAGCAGTAATGTATACAAAAAGTAACGTAATATGACAATTTAAAAAAAATGTAATATGAAGGATATGTTATGACATGAATTAAAAAGCAGAAAATAAAACCAACAATCTTAGGTCATCACATATTGGTATAAAAAAACCAACCAATCCTGAAAAGCTACTGTGTGCTGCATAAAAGCTGAAGAATATCTATAGTGTCACAGCATGAGTTTTCAGCTGTTCAGGATTATGAGATAATATTTCAATTCTCATAAAACAAAGAAACAAAATGCAAGAGCAGACATTCAAAGAAATGTTACAAGTTCCTAGATACCATAACTCCAGCAATTCACATCTTCTGTACGAAAATATATCTGTTACATCTACAGATAACAGCTTTTACTTATAATTCACCACAATAAGGACACAAATTTACACTTAAATTGCTTTGTATGACATTTGGTTTATTCGGAAATTAATGTTATAAACAGCTTTCCACAACATGGTGCCTTCCAGATGTTATAGACTTTAATTTCCATAATTTCCAGCATGCATACAAATGGAAGTTATGGAGGTTGAAGATTTTGGAAGAGACCAGGTTGGAGAAAGCTGTCATAAGGTAACTTAGATGTAAAGAGAATGTATTCAGGATTCTTTCTGAGAGGATACAAGGGTCTATGTGTGAGAAACTGAATATAAATTATTTGTGGAATATATAATTCACCTTTCCTCTAGAACAGTGTTTCTCAACCTTAGCAACTTTCAGATTTGTGGACTTCAACTCCCAGAATTCTCTGGTTGGTTTTATTTTAAGAGATAGTGATAAGTTGTTAATACTAATAGTTGAGTATACTTGCTGGGGATGAAGGATGAATCTTCATGCTGGCTGGGGAATTCTGGGAGTTAAAGTCCACACATCTGAAAGTTGCTAAGGTTGAGAAACACTGCTCTAGAAGGTCAAGTGAGTGTGCCTAGTAGCTCCACTCCAATTTTGTTCTTATAACAACCAGAGGTGATAGGTTAGTTTGAAATGTATTGACTGGCTCCAAGTCATCCAGACAGATTTCTGACTGAACGAGGACAGCAATGTCAGCCTTTTCAGTCCAAGCCCAACATGACATAATTTCATATCGTGCAGTTGTTACTTTCAATGGTATATCAGTTGTAGGCACACCTAAAATTAATTAATTAATCAAATTATTGACTGACTGATTGATTTTAACTCTCTGCCTCAAACTTGCCAGATTCTATGCAGTTTACAGAATTTATGTATTAATAACAGGATATGAAATCAGAATACAAATAGTCTTCGGGTTACAACAGCAATTGGGACCAGAATTTCTGTTGCTAAGCAATGTGACTGTAAAGTGTGATGTCACATGACTGCATCACTTAGCAACAGCAATCACAGTTGCCATTGTAACCCCAGGACCATGTGGGTTATTAAGTGGGAAGAGACGGGAGTCCCTGGCAAGCAGGCTGTGCAGGTACACGGGTGCTGCGGGGGGGGGGTGGCCATGTGCCACAGGCAGGCACTGGGAGCAGGGGCAGGTGTTCAGGTGCCATGGGGTGGTGGGCAGGTGCCATAGGCAGGCGTTGTGGAGCATGCGTGGGTGCCATGGAGGGCTGGGGGTGCCATGGGCAGGCACTATGGAGCACAGGCAGGTGAAAAAGCAGCAGGAATGTAAGGGACTTCCAATTTCCTGCTGCATTTCCACTGACTTTGCTTGTGGGAAACTGGCAGGGAATGTCAGCAATCACAATTATGTGACTGTGGCTTGCTGCGGTGTCATAATTGTGAGCTGGGCACTGAGTGCCTGGATTGTGATCATGTGGCTGTGGGGACGCTGCAATGGCTGCAACTTTGCAGACCAGTTGTAAATCCTCCTCGTTCAGTGCCATTGTAACTTTGAATGGTCACTGAACGAGTTGTTGTAACTTGGACTACCTGTAAAATGATTAAAATGGTAACTAAGAATACAAAGCTAAGAAATTATTGTAAAAAGTGGAAACAATTTCTCCCCAAAAGTCTTCCAGAATAGCCAAGGTTTCACCTGCTTCTAGAAGACCATGAGGATGGGGGCCATCTGCACTTCAAGGAGAAAGCTATTCCAGAAGAGTAAATCCTAGTCCTGATTTAAATTATCATCCCATTTCAAGAAATAAATGACATCTTCCTGAAGCCTGTTTCTGTGAATACATGGCAATTTGGGGAATTTGGCTATAATTCTGAAATCATGTAGAATTATTTATATGCCACCTGACTCCCAGCAACTCTGGGTGATAGACACAGTATAGAGTATTTACAAATTATGCACAGGAGTAGGCACTGTTCTGAGAAAGTTAATTTTAACTAAGGCTCTTATTTCTTGGCTGTTATCCCAAATAGATTTATAAACAAAGAGGTCAAATGAAACCAAGAGGTCTAACGGTACATGCCTATGCTGGATTGTAGTCATTTAAAGCAACATGTTCAATGTTTGTATATACGTAGTCCTCAACTTACGATGACAGTTTGGACCAGAATTGCTAAGCGATGCAGTCATAAAGTGCAACTGCATCACTTAGTGCAAGCAATCCCTGCAGTCCCAGTTGCTGTTGTTAACTGAATCCCATGGTTGTTAGGCAAGGCAACTTCCTGCCAGCTTCCCATAACCAAAGTCAGTGGGGAAGCCCACAGGAAGTTGCTAGTCCCAGGCCGGCAGACAGATAAGTGTCTGCTGCCGGGTGGGGAAGGAAATGAGGGGGTGCGGGGGGGGGGTGTCAGAGAGGGTGTGTGAGGGTGTGAAGTGTGGCATGGGTTGGGGAGGGGCTGAGGAGGGTGCACGGGTGGGGGAGACTTACTCCAGCAACTTGCAATCTTCCCTACCAGCTTCCCAGCTGACTTTCTGGGAAAGCCGGAAGGGAAGCTTACAAATGGCAATCACGTGGTTGCTTGGCAACCGGTCATAAGTGCAAATGGGTTGCCAAATGCCCAGATTGTGACCACATGACTATGTGGTGCTGGGACAGCCGGAACTCTAAGGCCCAGTCATAACCACCATTCATTCAGCACAGTTGAAACTTCAAATGAAGTTTACAAACTAAGTAAGTCAAGGACTACCTGCATATATTTAAAATGAAAGTTTTAGATCTGAAAGTTTGGATCAAATGTTTGGACATACAATTATTATATAGGTTCACCCAGATAATAGCTGGTCTTAGCCTTAGGTCCTTCCATTGTCACAATTTAATTATGAAAAGAAATGAACCTAGATGTAGAAGCATCTTCGTTTTGCATTCTTGAGTGAGGTATAGTGATTAAGATGTCAGATTAGTTCAAGTCCATCTTCAACCATAGAAGCTTACTGGATGATTTTGGGTCAATTACTCCCTAAGATTTTTGTTATGATTGTAAAATTAAGGGAATCTCCATAGAAGCCACCTTAGGCTTGTATGAAGGCAGGACATAAACAATATTTTCCCCTATTCTTTGTAATGTTCAGAACAACTTTGGTTCTGTCGTTGCACAACCAGGCTCCATAATTTCCAGGTAGTATGGCGAACACATATGAAAATACCAGTATGGAGAAGACTGATCTAGCATAATGCATAAAAACAGAACTTTGATATTCAGTGGCATGTTTAATATTGTAGAAAAAAATTATTATGACTTACAGATTACAAGGTACAGTAAAAAATATAAAAACAAAAGTAGTGCCATTGAAAGGCCTGATAATATATTTTTGAGCTACCTCCTAAACAGTAGCAAGGAAATGGCTTGCTTTGATTCCAATACTAATTTATTCCATAATATGAGCTCTGCAGCTATAAAAGCCAAATTAATCATTGACCTGAAATCTAATCCTAGTGGGACTTATAAAAAGTGTTCTGCTTTTGGCCTGGGAAAAACTTTCTGATTACCTCCTTTGGTAGCAACCGAAGAATTGCATTTGCCCATCTTTTTCCCTCTACGAAAGCCAAAACTGGACCTACAACCAGTCTGTAAAAAAATGTAGTTAATCTGCTCCATTTAAGACTTCTTTACCACTGTCACATAGTTGTTAAAATTAGAGTTGTTTCTTAACTGAAAGCCTTTGCACTGACACTTCTAAAATAAGAGGAAAATTTATCTACAAATGGGAAATTTTGATGATATGAATATTCACTAGCAGGACAGAGGCTCTAGGGGTCCTTAATAAGCCAAGCTAGATATGGATCTAATATACAAGCAGTGGCACAAACGGATCTAAGAACCTTCTGTATTTCTTCAGGGGGCAAGCTATACATTCCAACAGATGTTACAAGACAGGTGAGAACTACCCATCGGCATCCACAGGGCAGGGACACATATACAAAAGGAATGGACTTTGATGTCATGAAAGACAAATAACAAAATGTCTTCCATGACATCAAACTCCTTTCCTTTTGTATGTGTGTCACCACACCACATGCACGTCCATAAGGAGTGGAGCTTGCCTTGTGACTGATGACTCACATTTCATCATTCTGATGGAACCACTGGATTCAGTGGATGCCTGAAGCCCAGCATAAACTAACCAAAATGGAGCTTGGGTGGTATGAAGGACGTAGCACTGGAAGTTTAGTTGTCAATCTGACAGTCCTGAAGACCTTCCTTTGATGGTTCTCCTCAAATCTGTCACTTTTGTTCTTTTATGATTGCCTCACATAGGCATTACAAAGATGCACCATAACCATTGAAATATGCAATTATGATGACAGTTTATCATACATCAGAATATTATACTAGCTATTTTTAGAGAAAAAGGAAAAGAATATAAATCAACAACCATTGAGTGTCTCTTGTAATGTGTATTTTATTGTAATGTCTATTGCTGGATTGTTCTTATTGTATTCAGTTTTATTATAAGAATCACATTGTACTCAGTATAAAATTATAATTTAATAATTTATATTATTTGTGAAGGCACATAAAATATAAAACATGACTATTATAATTTTATTTTGCTACAAAAATTATTCTTTGTTTATAATCAATTGTATGATGGGGATATGTTTTGGCCCCTATTATGAAACAACAACAAGAAGAATACAAGCATATGATTCCTGAAATGTAATACATTTTCATCTGTGTATTTACATAGTAGTTTCTTCCCACTCTAGTTCCACATCACCTGAAAAAGAAACAGAACACTAGTTGAAGCTTTTACAAATTAATCTTAAATTACACATACAGGTTTTGTAAGCATTTAAAATATATTGCATGAATTTCTCCTGCTTCCATCACCAATGGAAGAGTAAACTACTTATTGGGGATTTTTTACCAACCATCATGATAATTTTGTTTATTGTTATTTTCAGCTTGCAGTTTATATACTAACTAGTATATATACCATATACCATATACTAAAACAAAAGCATGCATAAGTACTTAGTGAGGAAAAGTTGTCAAAGGGCTTCTAAGAAACATTGTGTATTTTAAGTAAAAGTGGCTTATAAGAAATGAAGCAAAGAGGGAAAGTAGAGGTGATAATCTGAAAAATGAGGTTGGCGGAGCTAAGGCAAGAGATGTCACCAAAAAGATAAAAAGGGCAAGATCATGGAGCCCAATCTGTTGGACTGGCGAGCTGACAGCATACATTTAGGGAATTACATGAACAGTACAATGAGATAATTTAATTATCTTAACAGTAGAAATCTGGATAGTGATGAGCTATAACAAGGCCAAAAATGATCAGATCAAGTTTTCACTTAAAGGAATATATTAGAAGGGCATTTCCTCCCAGTTTTGTGAAGGAAGAATTGATACGATGAGGTAACAGACTGTATATTGTGGAAAGGATGCAGAGACAACAAAAGCATGAAATGAATAAAAATACAAAGCCAGGGAATGCCCACTGTTAATGAAGAAAAAGAGGACTTGGCTGAAAGTTCTACAATAAGAAAGTTCTACAATAAGAAAGTACTTCTGGTTATCAACAAATGGGTTAGAATGAAAACTATAAAACGTCATGAGCTTAGCGATGGTGCAAATTTGGTACCTTTGATTTTATCCAAAAAGGTAAAAACCAAAACATCAAATAAAGTAATATAAATAATACTTCTCAACACATAATTTTTGAATACAGCACTAATAAATGCACCAGCATTTTTTTTAAAAAACAGTAATTTTGATATAGTACATCTATTTACCTTCCATTGCATCCAAAGAATCCATCTTTTGCAATACTGAATAATTAACAAAACATATAGGCTGGCTGTTCTTGATTGCCAGTAAGTCCAGAACACACTGATGTAAAAATATATACTGTGCCTAGAAAGTATGAAAATTAAAAACGGTTAAGTTTTATTCATAGATACCTTGGTGCTAACATGAACTTGTTTTGAAGCAATTTTTGAATTTAATATTCAGAATAGTTTTAGAAAAAGCAAAATTCTTATAGCTAATTCATATTTTGGGGTTCTTCTGTAGCCCATTTCCAGTTAGACAAGATTTTATTAAATGTCTTATTGCAGCTGCTTCAAGGGGAGATATAGTGAAGAAAGACATAACATGAGGATGGGACAGCAAAAACCTATCAGGGACCATGTTTCCATTACCATGGTAAGTTCACATGCAAGTGAGATAAAGATAATGTCTCAGAGTCTCATGGAGCCTAATCTTGAAAAAAAAAATTATTTTGGTTTTTGGTATTCTGAGGGCCATTCTTCTAGATATATTGTAAGAACAGTGCCCTCCCAAGTTGAGCTTCAAGGTGAATAAGAATGAAACTGCCAAAAACTCACCATGCCTCAAGAGTTTCCTTGCTCTTTTAGACCAATCCTACTATAGACAGCAAATCAGGATCTTTCTATTAGATCCTGATTTGCTGTCAATAGTAGGATTGGTCTAAAAGAGCAAGGAAACTCTTCCCTTGGAAGAGCTGTTCCAAAATGATTGGACTTGATTTGGGATCCAAGAGGAGGTGTTATGTAAAAATATATTAACGCTATCTATGAATCCAGGAAGAATTACCACCAAGCACCACTATGTAGAAAAAGAGACTTTAGTTAAATTAGGGCAAGCTTTACTGACTGAAACACTTTAAATGAGGATCTCAGCTTGCTACTTATTTTTCCCCAAAGCTGCAGGATGTTTAAAACAGAGAAAAAAGTCAAAATGGTGGCTTCTGATTGGCTTATAGGTGATCCAATATGAATTATAGAAGCAAAGGTACTCATCCTTTTAATTATTATACTTTTGCTCCAGAGAGATATTTTCTAAAGGTAATATGCATTACATGAGGAATGATCCTCAAACAACATATTGATTACTACTATGATATGCTGAATGCAATGAACGTACAAGCTTGACAGAGGATTATTCTAAGTGTAATTTCTATTTTATTATTATTTTGACTATCATTTCTGACATTATGTTCCCTTTCAGACATAATGAAAAGTGTGTAGCAAGCTGGGAAATAGATAGGTCTGTATATTTTTCTGTCAGTCATCCTTTCCTCTACTTGCATTAAATGCTAGTTTTAACAATAAATGATTCCTCTTATTTTCAATGCCCCCCTATCACAATACCACCACCACCACCACCAGTTATTGTTAACATTATTTCACAACTATGGAATTTTTTCACTGGATTAAAAACATTGACTAAGACTTTCACGGATGGATACAAATAGAAGCAGATATCCATTTCATATCTCAATGATATTCTAGATTCTAAATAACATTTCTACTTATATATACTATAGTATTTGTCTAATAATATGTTCTCCCCCAACATGCCGAGAAAGTCAGGGAGGGAGGGAGGGAGGGAGGGAGGGAAGAAACAACAATTTCTCATAGTATGAGCCTTCACCTGCAATCTGAGAACTGGACCACTGCATGTATCTTAAAGATCTTACCAAATTCTGTACCATACACATCCTTTCACTTCTCAGTTCAGCTACCAGTCCATAGACATCCACAAAATCATGGTCATTTATATGCTGTATTAAATGGTCAAGGGCAATGTAAACTCCTGTTCTTCCAACTCCAGCACTATAAGAAAAAAATAGAGGTGAAACACACATGGAAACATCTGACACTTTTAATGGGAAAAAACCGCATGATTACAATGAAACAGAGTACAGGTTGGATAAAATATTATTTCAAAATAATTATTTTTAGGTGTGTATAATATTGGAGATACATAATTATATGCCACTTTTCATCATGTAAAAACTTTGTACTATCCATAGTATATTTTTTTTTAATTCGTTCAGTCATGTCCAATTCTCAGAGATTGCCTGGATTGTCCCTGCAGTTTTCTTGACAAGGTTTTTCAGAAGTGGTTTGCCACTGCCTTTTTCCTAGGGCTGAGAGAGAGGGACTGGTCCAAGTTCATCCAGTTGGCATCATGCCTAAGCTGGGACTAGAACTCATGGTCTCCTGGTTTCTAGCCCAATGTCTTAACCACTACACCAAATTGGCTCTCATCTATAGTATTTTTATTTGTTTGTTTGTTCGTTTGTTTGTTTGTTTATTTATTTATTTATTTATATTTCAAATTTAGATACCACCCATCTCATGAAAAAGTGACTCTGGGCGGTTCACAATAAAACAACAATAAATATTAATTAAAATACAATGAAAACAATATAAAAATACAGTAAAAGTAGAATAAAACCAAACACATATGCAAATAATATCTTCCAAGATGTTGATGATCAGTAAGATGTTAATATATGGGAGCATCTTCAAAGTGCTAGCCACTCCCAGGATTGGTTGCCCCTTTTTTCGCCCCATGCCAGTTGGCAGAGCCAGGTCTTGACTGCTTTCTGGAAGGACAAGAGAGTTGGGGCCTGTCTCACCTCTGGGGGGAGAGTATTCTATAGGGTGGGGGCCACTATAGATGTAGTCAGAACAGAAGGGACATTTTTGACCTAAATACAATTCTAAATTTATGGTAAATACTATATTCTATATTAAGACTTAATAAGAGCAATAATGAGTTAAGTGTAATGGTAGCTATAGTATTACACCTAAATCATTATTGCTTCTATTTACCAATTTTCACCTTGTACTGTTAAATATGTCTGCTGCTATATATGAAATAGGCTTCATCACGTTCATTGGTGTTAAGCTATACATGGATTCTGTGCTCCATATTGGAATTCATTATCTCTCTAATCTTTTGGTATTACTATTTCTTTTACCATGGTGGGTCATTAATAACATGTTAGTGGCCATAATTCCTCAGAAAATAAAAGATTCAGATAAAAGAAAAGAAAAGAAATTCAAATTCACATAAATCGGATACAGTGGTACCTCGGGATACGAACGCCTCTACTAACGAACTTTTCGGGTTACGACCAGCTCCGGCTGCAAAAATTTACCTCGATGTGCGAACTCCGCCTCGGGGTACGGTCATTTTTCCGCCCTGACACATGGTCCACGGCCATTTTTCTGCCCCTGACACGTGGTCCGCGGCCATTTTTCCGCCCCTGACATGTGGTCTGCGGCCATTTTCCCGCTGTGCTGTGCGGCGCCCGGGCATTTTCCTGCCCCTGACACGTGGTCCGCGGATGCCAGAACGGATTAACGGTAATTACATTGAACCTTATGGGAAAATTTGCTTCGGGGTGTGACCAAATTCGGAGGGCGGAACAGATTAACCGGATTTACATTGAACCCTATGGGGAAATTTGCGTCGGGTTACGATCAACTCAGGATACGCCCAGAGTCACAGAACGGATTAAGTTCGTATCCCGAGGTATCACTGTATTCATTTCTTCTGTTCATGATAAACTAATTCCATTATTTAACATTCTGAGTTTTGTTTAAAATATATTATCTGCTTACCTGCAATGAACAATTATGGGTGTGTTGTCATGTGATCGACTGCCTCGGATCAGCTTTGCAAAATGGACTAATGCTGCACTTGTTTCAGGTACTCCATGTTCAGGCCAGGCAGTGAAGTTACACTGACGTACCATCATACAATCCCCATGCTGTTAAGGTACACAAAGTTTTGTTTTTTAAAAAAAATTATAGAAATATTTAGTTATCCATTGAAAGGCCATTTATACTGGGATAAACTACAATTGGAGGCTTTCTATTAAGATTTTTTTTTTTAATCTAAGAAGACAGGCATCTAAGCTGTAGTGTGCACCTAAACACCTAAGATACTTGTTTATGGCAGTCTAATAAGCAGTTCAACCAGTAATTATTACTTGTAACAGAACATTAACGTAGCTCATTGTCCTGATTCTATCAGTAGGACAAACTAGACATTTGATACAGAATTCAAGAATCAGTGACATCATAGAATCATTGGAAATATTACAGAAATGAAGCCACCTAGTTTACTGCTTCTAAAATATCAAGAGATTTCTAATATTTTTTTCATAAGTTGTTGTCAACCTGAACTGACATATTGGGCATGCTAAAGCATCTGTAAAAGTGGCAGTCATGACCAATGTAGTCCAGCATAATTTGACATCTCATTACTAAGTGACATATGCCCCTTTAAATTTTAACTAAATAGGCAAACCCTTTCCTTCATTAAAACCCACTATACCGGGGTAATGGTATTGAACATTTTCTCTGGTTTTGATTTATGATAATTGGTTCATGCCAGCAAATAAAAGTCATACAAGGTTGAATATACACTCATAAGCTGTTCTTTGGATTTCAGTTTCCCAGAAGCTCAACACTCCTCAAATATTGTTTTCATACGACGGTGCAACAGCAGGGTAAGGCAAATAGGTACCTATTCTTTTCTAAGTTTGTAGAAGGTAATCTGATGACATCCAGAAGTATGAAGTATTGGGGAATTATAAAAGCCAAGATACATTAATCAAGAAATTTAAACAATACTCCCAAGAGTAAGATGTATTTAACTCTGTCAGATATTTTAGCTTCAGACTGATTACAATTTTCACAGAAACCATGGAAGCTTAAATAAAATAAAATCTATTCTTACCCTTTCAATTTTTAGATCCCTGATGGTCCAGTCTATCTGAATATCTTCCACTAATTTAGTAATCACTATATCTCCAAAAACAGTAACTGGAATGTTATCTTCAGGCCAATACTGATGGCATCTTATCTGCAGTCAGGATGCAATAAGATGGCTTATAAAACCATACCATTTTTATGAATGTATAATAATAATAGTGAGTTTTCAAATATATTTATAACCCATATATTGGTAACTTACCCGCCCTTTTTCATAACACTGAGTTAGCATAACAACAGTTTTTGCTCTTGTTTCCCATACCATTCTCCAGAAATCTCCCACTGTGCCAGGTAATGGTCCTTGAGTAGCAATAAATTCATTTGGACATAAATAACCCTAAGGAAAAGATGGAACTTAGTACATATTGCTAAAGAAAAAAGAAAAAAATGGCTACATATTCAGTAAAGTATTAAATATGCATTCTTGCATGAAGACATTCAAAATTCAGCTTCCTGAATATTCCCTGTATTCTTATGTTCTTTAGAAAGTGGTGGTGATTAGATACCACAGATCTGGATCTTGCAACAAGTTGTTGCAAAAAAGCTCTGCCTCTTTCCAGATGTTTCATTCCCATTTATTTGGGAATGTAATTCCATAAAGGACTAATAATTTTTCACTGTGAACTGAATTGTTTCTTTGGACCTATACGGAAGATATCCCTAAAACAGTATTGTTCCTCCGCCTCTCAATATGCTTAATAATTTTGTGAATACATATCTCTTGAATGTAATTCTGTGTTATTGCATATTTATCTATGTAGCTCCGAAATTCTCAAAATAATGCATTGGTTAAGCACACAGCAAAAGAGCTGGTCCAATCTAGTAGATTAGATGATGTTAGAATTTAGAATCTAAAACACTGATGTTTCTTAGTTCGGTAATGAAACATCTGCAAGCAAACAACCAAGCTCAGAGAGCACCAAGAACTCCACAGTTCAGCCCTGAGCTACATATATTCTCTTCTATTGGAGATAAGGGGATGCTAAAAATACAACATATGGTAAAATTTCAAATTTAGAAGCATGTTTTTTAATTCTTTTGAATCACTTAAAATCCAAAATCAACAATACATTTTTTGAACTAAGAAAAAAATAAAATAAATATTAGGAACTTCTCTACAAACAGGAAACATAGTATTCTGCGCTACTGAATCTTATAGAGAAAACAAATTCCAAAGCATATCCCAGTATGATTCTCTTTCTCCTGCATGAATCCAAGATGGTCTGCTCCTATCTTAGCTTAAAGTGAAGGATTTAGCTTCCAAGAGCTTAAAATATGCAAGACAACTAGCCTAGGTGTTTAGCTGCAATATCATCTTAATCATACTGGGAGCTTAATAGCAGAATAAACTAAAATGTTCTATGAGCTGATAGAGTGAAACAATTATAGAGAACATTCTTGAAAAACTGAAATCTACAAGTATAGTACACTTCATGGTGTTCAATAAACTATTTTTGTTTCCCATGTGAAACAAAACGAATGAAATGAAAACTTAAATGATGACAATGACTGAAGTTAATCTATAGCTGTATAGTAATACATATAGAGGGTAAAAGAAAAGTCATGCATTTTTCCCATAAAGATATGTTTCTTTCTAAATCACTAAGTGGCATGAAGGAGAATGAAGTAACAATTTAAAATGATTACAAACTTACAGATACATAGCTGGCATTGATGTAATCAGATCCTGGTATACAAGCATCAGGCATTAACTTCACTCGATTATTATTATCTGTGCAAAAGAAATTAAATCAAAGCATCTTTCCAAGGTTTCAGTGGATGGATGGATGGATGGATGGATGGATGGATGGATGGATGGATGGATGGATGCATACATACATGTACACACACAAATCATTTTAGCAAATATAACATTTAATGATATTCTAGCATCACACTTGAAAACTATCAGCCATCTCTTTTAAAATACATAATATTTTTCTATTACATTTTATTTTTTTCCTTCAGTTTCATATTTAACCAATGCAATTGTTGAGTTTAACAGAATAAAGGAATATATCCATTAACAAAGCACACCTTTAGATAGACATTTTAATTCACAACTTTCTCTCTCTTCACACAGAGCTAAGAAAGGAAAAGATCTCTCTCTCTCTGTGTTTGTATTTGTGTTGTGTTAGTGTTTGTGCCTGTGCCTGTGTCAGGAGAAATTGAAGATCTGTGCTGCTGTTCCCCCCTCAGATTAAATCTATGTATCTAAGTCCCTATATAGTTCTCCTGAACACATTCAAGAGTGAGTATATCTGTTTCTAACAACATATCCTGAACAGAAGTACCCTTAAATAATTTCACATGAGTATTATTATGAATTATTACTGATATATGAGTATTACTATGAAGCATCCTGGAATGACAGAAATAATAGAACTATGCAAAGCTTCAGTTAGAAGGTGAGTAAATCAAATAACCTCTTTGAATCCATCACCAAATTTATTTAATTGTTGGATTAAAGCAAGTACCTTTGAATCGAATTCATGATCCATTGGGCTTTTCTGCATGAATACATATACTTTTATTTAATGTAATCATTGAATAAAATTCATTCATATTGATTCAAATATTTAAACTAGATTGCAAAATCAAATTGGATCTTGGCTGGTTGTATATGTTTGATAAATAATGCAGTGGAAGAATAGAGTTTTGAATATATAGGTAGTCTTATGACCATTTGCTTAGTGACTGTTCAAAGTTACAACAATGCTGAAAATAGTGACTTATGACCAGTCCTCGCACTTATGACCATTGCAGTGTCCCTGTGGTCACATGATCAAAAGTCAGACGCTTGGCAACCAGCATGTATTTATGATGGTTACAGCATCCCAGGGTCATGTGATCACCATTTGCAACCTTCCCAGCCAGCTTCCAACAAGCAAAATCAGTGGGGAACTGAGTGATTGCCTCATTTGCCACATAATGACCACATGATTCACTTAATGATCACTACAAAAAAGTTGTAAAATCGGGTGCAGTCATGTGATGCCTTGCTTAACAACCACACCACTTAAAGATGAATTTTCCAGTCCCTATTGTGGCTGTAAGTCGAGGACTACCTGTATGTACAAAAGATATATGTACAATAGAAAAGAGAGCCAGACACTAGCCTAGAAAGCAGGAGACTGTGAGTTCTAGCCCTGCCTTAGGCATGAAAGCTGGCTGGGTGACTTTGGGCCAGTCACTCTCTCTCTCAGCTCAACTCACCTCACAGGGTTGTTATTGTGGGGAAAATAGGAGGAGGAAGGAGCATTAGGCATGTTTGCTGCCTTGAATTATTTATAAAAATAATAAAGGCAGGATAAAAAAAAATCTAAAAAAAAAAGAGGTAAACTCTAAATATGTATTCTGCTACTGCATCAGGCATGTTAGCTCAGGTAAATTGGTGCACAGAATATTTCCTGAATCAGTAGCAGACAGCAAGAGCAGCTGTTCTCAAAAGTTAATAGCACAGAATGTGACCACATTAACCAAAGAATGCCTTGTCCCCATCTCACATCACAGCTAATGCTTAAAATAATAATAGCATTTCTTTTCTTAATAAGTGAAAAATGAAGCAGTGTTGACTACAGAGGGAGACAGACTCCTGTCTCCTGTGATAAAATCTATCCTAGATTTATAAATTACTATATATTCACTCTGATCTTTCCTGGAGCAGCTACATAGCACATTTAGAAGTATCTTAAGAAAGCATCATCATGTTCCAAAGAAAAAGTGAACATATACAGAGATGGACCCAGCAATTTTAGATAACTTTATTTTACACCAGGGTACACAGCCCAGGAAGAATAATTAGGATGGATTATGTTACAAAGTTAAGAAACCATGAGGCTGTAATATTTCCTGTCCTGCAACTGCAGTGAACAATCTGCTGCTTCAGATCTCTCTACTAATCTGCAGACTCTCTGACTGCCTAATCTGAAAAAGTTCCAAGGGAGGAGTTCCTTGAGGATCTTGTCCCTTTACTTGTATAAAAGACAGGCTGCTGACTGTAGGAGAGATGGTAGTACAATGACAGATGCAATATATTCACACATCTCTCATCTACTTTATAGCAAGAATTCTGGGATTTCCACATAAATGTGGAATTCCTTTAAGTAAAGAAATGGCTTTATACATCAAAAAGATACAGAAGGCACTTTCAACATGGCACTATTTAAAATTTAATTTAAGAACAACATGATTAGTAAAATACTACCTACATGGCTTGATGTTTGGAAAACGATTTTTAGACTTGTTCCAAGGAAGATCAGCATCAGTTGACGCAAGATCTGGAAGAAACTTGGGAAGTTCCTATAAAATAATATATATGTTGCTATGACTTCCAGGTTACTCATGTTTTCAGCAAAAATGTACACAGGAAGCATAGTATCATGATTACTTCCAATTAATACTGTACCAAAATATACTTTTCTTTTTCACAATGATTTTCATTTCCTACAAAAGAGGCTTCAGACCTTTTGCCTCATTTTCAGGTGGCATTAAAATTAGTGAATACTTTATTACGTCATGGTGAGCAGGTAGTTGTAATTTCTTATCATACAGTATCTCCCTCTTCAGTTTTCAAGCTGCCCACATTTTCTGATCTAAAACAATTTTCAAGGGATCAGTTCCTTTACAACTGAAGCACACAGTTAAGGAGACTGTGGGCTGCTTGAGGGATAATTATACATTAATTGGACAGCCTCATAAAATAAGTGCCAAGAACCATAAACCTTAAACTTCCAAGGAAGGGAGGGAGGAAGGGAGGGAGGGAGGGAGGGATTTTTTTCCCAATAAACTGAATGGGAATGGTAAGATTCAGAAGAAATTTTCAGCACAGCACTATTTATTTATTAAATTTATCTCTGCCCATCTCCCCCTGATGGGGGACTCTAGGTGGCTTACATAACCCATAAAACAATAAATATATATAAAATTACCTAAAACATAAAACATTACTGTGCAAAACATTACTAAAAGAAAAGAAAAAGCCCAAGAGGCTGATGGTTTTCAGAGCTGCAGATGACAGGCCTCTAAGGTGCTAGCCATCCCCACGCTTGATGTCTTCCCTCCCCACCCCAGGCCAAGCGGCAGAGCCAGGTCTTCAAATCCCTCCAGAAAGCCAGGAGTGAGGGGGCCAATCTCACCTCCGGGGGCAAGATATTCCAAAGGGCGGGGGCTACAGCAAAGAAGGCCCGCCTTCTTTTTGCAATATAAGCAGTGCCCTGCCAATCTAGTTTAGCAGTCTGTTCTCCCAGTGGCCAATCAACTGCACAAGGCAGCCCACTAGTCTCCCACAGAAGGCCTTCGGAGGGAGTCACGCTGCC
Source organism: Python bivittatus (assembly GCF_059951505.1). Lineage (NCBI taxonomy): Eukaryota > Metazoa > Chordata > Lepidosauria > Squamata > Pythonidae > Python > Python bivittatus. Next base: position 25,017,139 of record NW_028277058.1, on the reverse strand, counting down.
TTCAAGGCTAATAGCCATTGACCCCCAAGGCTTCATTTATGCTTATGCTGGTCTATTACTATAATAAAGATTTGATTTGATTTATTTATGCTTCATATTGTGAACCTCATAGATAGAAAAGAACCAGCGTCTTTAGTCTTTACCCAAATGAGCTTATGGCAAAATGAAATGAAACAAAATGAAAAAAAAATTGTTTATGTTTTTTGCTTCTTTAATGTCTGAAGCAGAGAAGTAAATATTTTACTGTTTATCATAGTAAAATTATCAAAAATGAACATGTTTGCCATTTTATGGATATTCATTGTAAAAATATTAGGTTTTCATATACTAAACAGTCTAATGAAGAAAATAGAAAAACTAAATTCACCTGCTTAATTTTAATATGGGAAAGGGGAAGGTTCCAGAAAAGGATAGCCAGAGTTAATGCATATTGAATTTCTAACTACAGCTAAAAACATTACATAATCTTTTTCATTTAATGTAAGCCTTTGTTACATCAGATCTATGAGATACTAAACATACTAGCTTATATGAACTTCCATTTTACAAATCTCAATATAGTCACACTATTACCTTCTGTGCTTTTGTTTGGCTTTTAACAGAAGAAAGCCAAAAAGAAACAGGACTTTTTCACAGCTACTTAAGGTGGCAGTAATGGTCGATTGCCTTAGTCTTGCCTAGCATTAAAGTATTTTTCCCAAGTCTTCACTTTGGGAGAGGAATTACAACAACGTGAGAACAAGTTAAGTATTTAATCAGGCAGGCAACTGGCAATTTGTTATTTCTCACTGACCTCTGCCTTAGTGCAGGAAGACAGAAATATGAATAGTGTGCATGACAAATAGGATAAAGAAAGAGGTGAGTTGAAATATAGTCTAAATGTAAATGAATGGAAGTGTCATAGTCAGGACATAAAAAAATAATGAATTAATGATCAGTTTAAAAAATCCAGGAGTCAGAAAAACAGAAGACCAAAACATATATAAAAATCACATTGTTCTTAAGGATGTATTGCTTTTACCAATCCCAACACTTGTCAGTTTATTATCTTTGGTTGCCTTATTATACACAGTTAACAATAAAATATGTTTTCTTAACACTAACATTTGAACATAGGCTAATGCTAGATGCTCAGTAAAAGTTCAAACTTTTACAAATTAGGGGAATCATGAAATAACTTTTCTCCTACAAGATAATAAAAAACTATGATTTGGGGATGATCTTTTTCATTTCACCACTGCAAATTGGTATCCTGCAAATTGGTATACCATTGATTTGTAAACATTTTTTAAAACAAAAATACTAATAGGGATTTGGGCAAAGCATTCTGAGTTTACAGGTAGTCCTTGTTTAGCAACCACAATTGGGACCAGCAGCTCGGTCATTAAGCGAAGCAATTGCTAAGTGAAACCATGACTGTGCTTATGATCTTACTTCAGCTTTCCTTTGCTTTACAGACCTGTGCTGGTCATAAATGCGAGGACTGGTTACAAAGTTACTTTCTCATCACTGTCATAACTGTGAACAGTTGCTAAATGAGGCAGTTGCTAAAACAGGGGCTACCTGTACAGAAATGATTTTAGGTGTAGAACAGAACCTCCTAATTTTTGCTGATGCTTTCTCCTATTTAAACCTAAGTTTGGTTTACAGTACCTTTATTTGAAAAGGAACAGAAAAATGTGGTCTCAATGGAGTTCTTTTCTGACCTCCCAGCCACCTGCTTTATGTTCATAATTTTTATCTCATTGGCCTTAGTTTGCATCTAAAGCACAAAAAATATGGGTTTAAAAACATGTTCTTGTACAAAGGTATATGGAAAAAACATTATGGCTATATAAAAAACTTACTGATAATTTGAAAACAAAAAAGATACATATATAAAATGTTTTGGCAAGTCACCAAGGAAGTCTACAAGCAACCGGCCTAGAACTGCAGAGAGTGTGTTGAGAAGGCTAAAGAATAAGGTCAAATTAAAAGAGATGCAAATAATAACAAAAAGGTTTCTTTAGATAGGTGCAGAAAAAAGTAAACGTGGCCAAACACTGTCATCTGATAGCAGACTAACAAAATGAAATTGCTGATGAACTTTCATAATCTCTACACATTTTACCTCCTGCAAATCCATACCAGCATAGTTGGGAATTGTGAGCTCTGATCCAGCTAGATGGCATCAGACTGAGAACTAAAGTTTCCACATCAATGTCTGATTGTTGCAGGTCCTATTTATAAGATTTCTATATTTTTTCTGTCCATAAGGATGTAAGAAGATTATGTGAATGGAGATTCTATGTGGTTAGCCTGAAGAAGTAATTCTGTAGCAGGAATAATAATATTTAGATGCATATTATTCCTTTACTATGGAAAGACCCAAAATAATGAACTGAGACAAACGTAGAAACCGTTTGCATTTACATCAGAATCAAGACTACATTCAGAGAAGTTAAGAAGTCAGGTAAAAAGAAATACAGAATGAAGATTGCATTTTTTGTTTGTATACAAGCAGCAGTGAGGGAAATATTTCTGTAGCAGAAATAAGGAGGATCAGTGTATGAACATTCCCGATCAAATGGCAATGAGAAGTAATACGTGTGTAACATTTCTTTCTACAGATCAAACTATTCATTGGATACTGATGATCAAGGTGCATCAAATGTGACATATGAAACAAGTGGAGATTATACAATGTTGTGACAACTGCTGGTAACATACCAAAAATTCTTCCTGAAACTTGATGTTGTTATTTGTGCAAAGTTCTTCAACATGTTGCAGAAAACATTTCTTGCCTATTGGCCTTGAAATAAAGGAGAAAAATGTGGTAGCTTGAGGCTTAAACTGAAGGCATTTCTATTGGAAAGCTGACATACAGTTTTCTATACATATAAAACAATTAAGAGGAAAAGGCTTACTTTACATTTGAAACAGTTTTGAAATAACAGAATTCCATTTCAAACTTTCTCCTTTTTATTTGATAGCCTATGACTACTGCCTACAAACTGTTTCACAAATGTGATTACTTCCAAATGCAGTCTTTTGATATTTATGCACATTTGTAAAATCACCTTTCAGTTCAAATCAAGCAGATAATGCTTCTTTTGTCACACAGAAACCATTTTATACAATGCAAGGCTTTAGATACATAAAATATAGCAGTGACTTCATTCCCATAATGACATGGTTTTTAAACCCCTAGGAGTTAAATATCCCTGTATTACTTGCCAAGCTAAAACACAGACATGCAGGCTTCACCCCAGAGAGAGAGAAAGCATTTCTCCAGTTACCATGCAATTGGTCATGCTTTTATGATTTATACACAGCTTGGAACTTTTTCTAATAAGTATACCAATATATATCACACATTACAATTCATCAGACTAGGCACAATATAAAACCCAACTTACCTGATGGATTTTCTATAACTAAGTAACCTGCAATAGAGATTATGTTAAATAAGGTAAATTGTGAGTCAAGCAACACTTTGCATTCTAAATCAGTTCTGGACTCAACAAAGATAGAACTAAGGAGTCGAATGACATTAAAAATTTTTGAATGATTCAATTTTTAAAGTTTTTAAATTTCATTTTATGGGATACTGTGCCAATATAAATTATTTTAAATTCTTTTTGCAACAGGAGAGGCACTTCTTCTTGCCTTAAGAAGTGCAGCAGGGCCCCTGTAGGTAGAAGAGAGGATTGATATTATGTTAACCCTGTTTTCAGTGTTTTAATGATGTAGTGGATTATGTGAGGTTGTTTAGCCTCAGTCAGCCCCAAACTAAAGCTACTCCCATTGAAGACCAGGTAAAGATATTTCACAATTCAGTTACTTATCTCTAACTAAGTTATATGTCACACAAAGAGGGTTTTTAAATTCAGAAGAACATCTACACTTTATTAACCTCTGCTTCAGTAATGAGAATCCAGTATGATGTCTCATTTTTTGAAGGGATAATGTCTGCTAGGTTTAAAATACAATATTATATTTTCTTGTACTACTTGGGTATGTGGTAGTATGTTGGTAGACCTCTCCTGATTTGGTGCCCTCCAGATGTGTGGGATTGCAGCTCACATAGATTCCAACACGTTTAGAGAGCGCTAGATTGGGGACAGTTACAATGAATGTTTATTAACATTTTAAACAAATTAACAACATATTGACTGAAAAGCGAAAGCATAAAATACATAGTAATAATGTAATAGTAGTCATTTTTCTAGAAATTGTATTCACACATTATCATGATTGAGAATTTCCTATTTATAAAATCTGATTTCAGTGGATGATTTTAAGAATTTCAGGAGGGGTTCTGTATTTCTTTTCCCCCCTAAGTGTGCACATGTAATGGGCTAAGGTGTTGTGTATGTGTATCATACATAATCTTTTTTTTTTCTCCTTTTCTATATTCATGTGGCTGTGTGCACAGAGAAGCACAGAGTGAGCTGCATATGCTTTGCTTTGGATCATGTGACCAGAAGGAGGAGGCCATAGGGCTTAGAATGAAGCAGTTGATAGCATACGAGCTGCTGTCCAAATCTCTCTCCCATAAGGATGCAGTGTAAGATATTTTTAATGGCTAGTTTTTCTTTGCAGTCCCAAGCCAGAACTAGCTAATTTTTTAACCGAATCATTGTTTCACTGGCTTTTCTATCAGACAAAATTTGGTCCCATTTTGTTCAGTTTTCGAAGTATTATTCTGCTGTAGATGGACTCACTGAAGAGTTCTGAACCTGTTTACATAATTTCTTTCCAAACTTTGGTTGGGTTGGACAGAATAAAAATAAGATTCCTGGGGCGGGGGGGGGAATACTATTAACTGCTAATGTAAGTATTTAAGTGCTTTCAAAAGGATACACTATACTATTTATAGAATAAATGAATAGTTCTGGCTTGTACCTGGAAGTGATCCTTGGTGATAAAATTAAGTTCCTTACAGTTCTCTCCTTTCTATTCACTGTATTTTTAATATAATCAGACCAGTTCTGCGTAAACTCAGGAACCACTGGACATATAGTGACAGGAGGATCCAAATATGGCTGGCTGCCTTCCTTCCTTCCTTCCTTCCTTCCTTCCTTCCTTCCTTCCTTCCTTCCTTCCTTCCTTCCTTCCTTCCTTCCTTCCTTCCTTCCTTCCTTCCCTATCTATCATCCATCCATCCATCCATCCATCCATCCATCCATCCATCCATCCATCCTGTCCACATTGTAATAACATCTCTGGACAGTGCAGAAAACAGTAAAAACAATAGAAGCCCCAACCCATAAAATAAAAATAAATTAAAACTCTATAAAATTCATGGCTTCCCAGGGCAGCACTCCCCCATACACCTACACACCATCTTGCTGGGCTATAGCCTCATCATATTGAAATTCTTGTAGAAAGAGCCAACTCTTCAAGGCCTCCAGAAGGTCAAGAGGGTGAAGTCCTCCCAGATATCTGGGGGAAGGGTGTTCAACAGGCCAGGGGCAGCTTCAGAGAGGGTGCGCTTCCTAAGTACCACTAGATGACAACATTTAAAGCAAAAGACCTAAAGCATACCCTCCTTATCTGACCTGGTGGGACAGGCAGATACCCTCAGGGAGAATAATTCCTGCAAGTAGCCTGGTTCCATGTCATTTAGGACTTTAAAGGCAATAACGAGCACCTTGAATTGCACTTAGGAATAAACTGGAAGCCAGTGCAGCTCATGCAGTAGTAGTGTAATATGGGTAAAATGTGGAGGCCCAGAACCCCGCACACTGTCACATTCTGGACCAGTTGTCATATCTGGATAGTGTTCAAGGGCTCCCCCAATGTAGAGTGCATTGCAGTAATCCAATCGGGAAGTGATCAGGGCATGAGTAACTATGAGCATGTCACTTATTGACAGGTGCAGATACACAGTAGCACCTTATGTAAACATAGGTCCTTTATTCTTGCATGATGCAATACAATGTTTACATTCTTGAAAGTCTTGGGAATTTCTGTTTATTGAAGATGCACTCCTTCAGTGTTCATTCTACAGAATCATTCAGAATGCTTTTATCTCTTGCTTAAGATCCTACAGCTCAACCATATGTCTGTTTACTACTCTCAGATGATAATCCTGCCATAACATATAAATTTATGTTTTGCGTTGCATTATGTAGAATATGCAGTATCTACTGGGAATTGTCTGCCAGCAAAAGACAACAAGAAATGGTAAATTAGAAGAGCAGAGTTTTATATGTATATATATACTGTATATTTGCTATTATTTGCTATTGTCTGAGTGAACTAGGTTTAATTTCCATCATTAATCGTTACTATATCACAGCCTTAATCTTATGATTCCTGTGCATGTAGTTTTTATAGTTATAATGTTTATAGTTTTGTGTTAGTAGTGTTAATGTCCTTATTTTATAGATTAGATTAGTAGTTGTAATATTTTCAACTTTTTATTTGATATTTTATGTTGCATCTTCATTTTTATACTCTTAGCAGTAAAAGTTAATAATGTTAGACATAATATTTCAGTTATTTTGTATATTTTAGAGAATAAATTGCTATCACTCTTGGTTGTACATTTTTTAGTTTTATGTTATTTTTGCTGGCCTATGATCAAAATGAAGAATTTCTGATTCTACCAATATGCTGAAATATTCCCCATGAATTATTTCAATCCAATTATCTGAAGAATCAAAAGTATGTTATTTATTATTTAAAGTAGGAATTTGATTATTTATGCCTTCTTGGGTGCAGAAGCTGGGAGATTAAAAAAAATAGAAGCTAAAATAACATGTCTTCAATTGAGCTAAATAAAACTTTAATTGCTCTTCTAGAATACCCTTCATGTTTTCTATTTAAAATATAAGTTTAATTTATAAATAGAACATCATTTGAATATTTTGGACTTTCCTGTATGGAATTCCAGAAAAAGATGATATTGAAAATGACAAAGGATTTTTCCTACTAACTCAGTGCCATAATCACACAACAAAATGAAAATTAAAATGACTGCACTTTTAAAAGCATTTAAAATACTGCTTAGCAGTTATGAATATGGGTATTCTGGGTTATGAAAATAAATATTTCAAGGATTGAATTATATGTGGGTTTAATTTGGAACTGAATCCCACTGAATTCAGTAGAGCTTATTCACAGGCAAGTGTGTATAAGATTACAGTTTGAATTACTGAAAGATTTGTAGACTAAGATTTTTGAAATATAAAGAACAATTTATACCAGACAATCTTATGAAAGAGAGTTGGCTTTATTCATATCACACCCTGCTTTACTGGCTACCTGATCTGGACAATATGTGCCACTGTGTTAAGATAGGGTTTCATCTCCTAGAAGTTTATGTAAAATTTCACAGTGATATATTAAAATATCAAATTATGACAAAGGTAATTTAATATAATCATGAACCACTTGCACGGGAACAAGCTTCCATCTCACTTCTGGATCAAGTTCCATCAAGGATGAGAGGATGAATCTTTGCAGAATAAGTACTATCTGCATACTTTTAAAATGCTAATCAAGGCAGATGAAACTTCATTTATTTTTAGAAGGACATTCATCACTGACTCCTCATTCTGCTCTCCAATAGATAATCAGTAAAGCCAGCTACTAAAAGAGGAAGATCTTGCTTAAGCACAAAAGGATCTGGATTAGGACCAAACAGTAAAAATATTAACTAATATATAATAAATGACCAATAAATGACATATGATCAAGGCTATCAGTTTCTATAGGAAGTTAGAACGGGATTAAGTTTTATTGAGTAAATATAATGTCTAAAGATTACAGATGCACTGAGTGGAAGAAATGCTAATTTGCTAAGCACTCAGTAATAAGATTTACAGTTTTCTTCAACCCAATTTTTCTGGCTTTAATGGTTAGGACTTATCTGGAATACTTCATTTTAGAAAAGGCTGAGTTACAGAATCAAGGAAATTATTGTGCAGATTATTTATTTTCATGCATTCAATTCGTCCAATACTGATATTGTAACATAACTGCATGCTACAAAACTGTAAGACTTCCATGTTTTAGGTTTACACAGGAAATCAAAATGCTTTATCTAACAAGTCTCCCATCAGGTTTTGGGAAAACATTTAGATTATCAAAGCTATTCTATATACAGCAACAGTTTATCAAAACTTGCGATAATAATCACATCTTGAATGATAGATGGAGCCTTAAACCCTAGGCTCACTTTCACTTCTAGTATGGTTTTCTCCCTTTCCCAGATTCAAGTTATTTGTATAGATGGAGAATCAACAGAAGCCATTTGTTTATGTTGGCAATGGTGACCGGCATTTCTCTATGGGTCAATCACTTAAAAACTGTTGGGAATTATATCTTGTTCAATAGGCTACACAGAAATGAATATGTAGACTAAAGGCTTAACAAATAAGCAACATGAGCGCTTACTAGGAATAGCCATGGAAATATTTTTTAATAAGTTAATTAAGATCTTCATTGGTCTATCTCTTCAAGAACAATATAGAATAATCATTCCTTATTAAAAGTCTTTATGATACTTTTTTTCTTCTCATCTTTCAGACCTTAAACTACTTCATAATAGTCTAAGACATTCACGTAAATATATTTTATAGCTCATCTGTGGATAATCTTAGCACTTTACAAGCTTCTTACAATTCAGAAGAATAATTCTGAAAACAAGCTTGTTAATAGTGTAAAATAATGCTATTAAGATAATACTGAACTTTCAGCTTCAATTTATTATAGTCATTAGCTGCAGATAAATTCAAAACAAGAAAAGACTAAAACAAATAAACATAAATATAAGCATTTAGGCTTATTTTTCACTATGGATTGCCTGCCACAGTCTTGAAGTTTAAGTAATGAAACTTCATAACATTATATATTACATAAAAGATTTGTCTGCAAGAAGGAAATCAATAGAGAAGTATCTGATGTTAAAAGAATACAAGAAGAAAATACATGTAAATAAACCAGGGATCAAGAATGTCATGGAGATGACAGTTTTCCAGTTTTTAACAGTTTAGCTTCAGAAGTTTTATACTTGAAATCACAATTCTGCATTTATATTTAAAAAAAAAAACAATCCCAAAAAACTCCTGAAAATTTATCCTCCAGGAACCCCATCATGACTACATGAAAATGGCAGTCCCTGTCTCCTTCCTCCTAATGACATTTGAATGTTAGTCTGAATGATATTTTAAGTGTCCTATGAATTTGTTGTTGTGATAAGTGATTGCTAGAATGGGTTCATCCGGTTAGCCAGGATTATCCTGGCTGCTCCTGTGACTGGGAGACTTCTCTAAAGAAATGTGCTAACAGAATCCTAGGGAACTACATTATAACAGCAGCTTTATGTGAGAAGTTACCTGAATTGAAGATGTCTTATCCTTTTGTGATATAGCCTCTTATGCTTGGTCAGTCTATGCTAAGTTACAGAACAAGAAAAAAGAATAGCTGGCCATCCTATCAGTTAAGGCATGAGTCCAATGGAGTGCTGAAATTGATTTTTGTAGATCTAGTCAGCCTGCCTGCCTATCTCTTTCTCTCTCTTCCTGGGTAAATAAACCTTTCTGCCAAAAAATCATGAGACACTTAAAATTTCTCTCCGCTGAAAACCAGAGCATCTACTCTTTAGCAATATAGCAACATGTAACTAAGTTGTAATGCCTCTGTTTTATGCACTGTCCAGTTTTGCTTACAGCAGCAAGTAAAAGAGACAACTCAATGGCACTAATGTGTAAGCTGATTTTGGTATATCATGTGATTTTAATATATCATGGAACAGAAGAATGTGACCTTGACTGTTTTTGAACAGTAACATCACTTTTTTAATATGAAGTTTTCCCTAAAAATGAAATTAGTTATATTAAATTTTAAATTAATAATTATTTTAAATTATTTTAAATTACTAATTATTTTAAATTAATTGCAAGTTTGTTTTATTATTTTTAGTTTCTTAGGTAATTTAGTGTTATTTTAAATTAGATTTTGGAAAATCTAAAATTACAAATTTGTGAAATTCTGAATCCTGATTATCATTATTCATAATATCATCTAGAATTTGTTTTTTGTTTCAGTAGAAGAATTGGAGTAAATGAGAACTGAACTAAAAGATGCTTTAGTTACTGTCAATCCAAGTTTAGTAACTTGAAATATACTATATGTGAAGCTTGAATCAAACTTTTCTATAACTTCAGTACAGGTAAAGTCTTTGGGGTCTACTTCAAAGGTCTTTTTAGTTGTTATTTTCACACATCACAAAAAGTTAATTATAGCTTCAGGATCTGCTTAGGATCCACAAATTGGTCTACACAGAGTGGTTTTGTTTACAGTACTTTAACAAAACAATGACAAACACAAAAAATGCTTCCTCTTCTCTCATACATATTTTTTGACCATAGTGTGCGCCTTTGACTTAAATTTTATTTATTTTCTGAAGGGTCTGTTTGTTGCATTATACACCTTCAATTGCTATGGTGTTTTTAAAGCAGCAAATGGAATTATTCAAGGCATGGTACCAAGCACCATGTCTTGGGGAGCAGGTTGTGGATAGGATATTATGCTGAATCATGCACATGCTATTATAGCACTAATAATGACAAATTGATTTTTCTATCATCAGGAAAAACCCTGCATTTCCTCTGGAAGATAGGAAAACAAATGTCATCACCAGTGAACTGATACAAAATTCATCTGAAGTGCTAAGAAAAGTATTATTTCCAATAAAAATCAGTTTAACCTAGCATCACACAAGTGAACACATCACACTGGAAACCACACTTTGAATCTTCAGCCATGCAGTAACTTACTGGATGATAAATATCTCCTTGCGTCTAAAGAAAAAAGAGGAATATCTGGGAACGAAACCCACTTGTAATTAAGTACTCAGATAGAAACCACATTTGTTATTCAAATGAAGAGTTGTTTATGATAATGTGCAAACTTTGAGCTAGAACTCAAGAAGTAAGTACAAAAGTAATAGAGTTAAAATGGCTTCCTGACTGCTCCCTGAAATGAATGTTTTCTGTCTTTGCCAATCTAATTGTTTATTTGTTTATTTAAATAATTTATATAGCCATCCATTTCATGATGGGTGAATAGGCAGCACCCACAGGATTAAAATATGATGCAAATCAACAAAATATGATGCAAAAATATAAATCTAAATTATTATTATTAATAATAATATATAACATAACATATGCCTACACCTAAAAATCTGGTATTAATCCATGTAGAGCAAACAACAAATCCATCAACAGGGATGGTTTAATCTCCTGGCCCTACTGCCTGGGAGAAGACAAGGTCATTAATGTGTTAGTTAAAATGTCAAGCATTTTATTCCAAAATATATTTTTTCACTCTCAAATTCCAAAATGTTGCCTTTTCACTTAAAATAACCTGTCATAGTATTAAGTTCAATTCAACAGCTGAGGTCTCTGTTCTATCATCTGAAGTAATGACTATTGAGGAAGGATAGCTAAGCCATCAGTTTTTCTGGTAATTCATTTGTTTCATTTGTTCCAAGAATGGTAGCTAGAAGATTCCTAATTTACAAGTTAGGGTACTGAATTTAGATTCCTTCATTTTAATAGGACTTAAAAACATTCTGCTCAGAATTCCTCTTGGAGAAGGGACAGCCATGTAAATTTGTGAAATAAATAAATAGAATTCTTGGGGAAAAAATAATTACATTTAATGAAATTACCACATTCATTTTATTTAATATTTCAACATTATGTTTAATGTCTAAAATAACTAGGTGGTGTAAAAAAAAATATACAAAATATTTGCTGGCTAATACTTACAAACTAAGTCACAATTCAGTAGTTCCTATCCTCTTTCCTTTATGTGAACAGTTATACCAGCAGTAAAGGTTTTGAGAGCCATCACATAAACCATAGCTTAGCAATGTAGCACCAGTAGTCATCCTGGCATACTTTGTTCTCTTTTCTTTCCCAGATTGTATATATGAGATTCCCAAATTATATCAGAGTTAATTCAAAAAGTTTAAATTGCCAAAATATTGGGAGATCACAAAATCTTATGAGATTTTTGTGTTCTGTCAGAAATCTTGCAAATGATAATGACAATATCTCACTAAGGTTTAAGTGAAAATGTTAAAAATTTATAATTATTTTTACTTTGGTGTTTGAAAATCAATAGGGGTTCCTATATCATTGGTTGGAAGCCGATTATAACTTAAATAATTTTAGACCCAGCAGCCTTCTGGGAAAAGAAATTAGCATCTTTTACCTGAGGGTAAGTAAAAAATGCATTAGCAAATTTTTTCCTCCAGGTAAACTCACTTGAATTAATGGCAAAAAATCTTCTGTTGAAGATGATGTCTCAGAAGCAAATCCCAAACTCTTTTGAAGAGTAGTGTAAAAGACCTTTACATTGCTTTTATAAAGAAAAGTACATTTTCCCCCACATGTTATAATCTAGCCATTTAATTTTCTTCATCCTTCAGGGGGACTACATTCCTCTAATTAAACAGAACAATCCAGCAAAGGTTAGGCTGAAAGAAGCCATGCAGTGAAAATCATGACTATTCATGGATTTGAATTCAGGTCTCCTGAACCAAATTGTCTATCATGCTATAGCACTAACTCTATTGGTGACATATTTCAGAGATACTATCAGATAGCAGAGAGCAATATGCTATTGTATTACTTTGAGACCAACAGTTTATCAGAGCATTATTAGTAGCTTTACATTCCCCCATCAAAAATGCTTCAGCTCAGAGATATAAGTGTGTAATAGCAGGGCATGATATATAAAGGCTGCCTTCTGTCCTTATTCCAACATGGTGAAGAGCAAATGATTATCTAAATTCCTGAGAGAAGTGTCTGGAGGTCACCCTTTGAAAGAGGATCTTTGTGACCTGTGCAAATAAGAATACCACAAATACTTCTAAACAAGTAAAAGGTCACAATAGGGTCATGGCTTCAGACTCCCAGAACTACTGTTTTGCCTAAAGAGTTTGCTTACCGTGTAAATCTTTCATCCTTCATATCCAGGTCTGCCACTGTGATCAACTGGTCCAGCTTGAATTTAGTGTCAATAATTTCTGCATCCCGTGGAGAATATGTACCCCCTTCTTTTTGCTTTTGGCGAATTCTAAACCAACACAAAGGATATTGAATAAGATATAATATTTAATGTCATTCATAATCCTCAACCTCACTAGAGCATTTGTGAAACATGTATTCCTATCCATAACTACAAAGAATTGACTTCAGTGTAACTCATCCCAGGTGACTTTGGATAGTATTGCACTTTAAATTACAAAGTCCTTGAAGTATGGAAATTATGCAATAACATGAAAAATAAAAATATAAAAATGACAATTATTATTTTCCATGTTTAAATTTTTGAGATATGGTATCATTACAAAGATTTGCACTCCAAATTGATAGCAGTTTTATATTTTTCTATATAAAATAAACATAAAAGTTTCAATTTTAGCAGTATAACAACAAATTAAAATATATCAATGATATTACAAGAAATAACAACCCCCCGCCCCCATTTTCTGCTGTTATATTAGCTGTCTTTACTTGGCAACAGTCATACTGATTTCTCCTGTACATATTGATCTTTGACTAGATCAATCTATTGACTAGAACTGAGTTGTAGTCAATAGTTCAAAGTTGTCTTCTAGCTGTCTAGAATTGGTTGCACTTTAGTTAGAAAGAACCTTCAGTTCCCCATTGGCACATAGAAAATGCTGACCTGTACAGTAGGATTTTTAAAATAAAACTTCTATTGATTATGCGTCAAAAAGTCGGTGTTGACTCTTAGCAACCACATAGATTTACATACATACATGTATACACTTCACATTAATTCCTTTTGAGATAAGCATCATTATATAGGGCACAGAAAAGGAATAAGAAAAAGAAAAGGAAACATAGATAAAACTGCTTTTCACCTATACCATTTACTGCAGTTCTCCACTGATTTCTGTCCTTGCAAACTATGCAAACTATCCTTGATTCTACCACATCCATACATTGCTTTGTACATTACCTTATTTCTGTAAAAGTCTTTCTTTTTTAAAAGTCTATCAATTCCACCTAGCTACAACTTTCTTCATCTTCTCCTTCCACCTCCCTGATTCACTCTTCTTCAGTGTTTGCAGTTCAACGTGTATTCTCTTACCCTATATGACCAAAGCACCTCAATGTACTTGTTTTGTACTGGTCACTCACTTTTGCAGTCAGTCTAATCCAGTAGCACCTATTCATCCTTGATCCTATATCTTGTTTTTCCATCCACCCTTATCAAAAGTACCCTATTTCCAGTACATTCAACTGGTTTTATGTTTTATGTTTCTCTTTACATACCCAACTCTCATTTCTATATAGCAATGTGAGCATAAACATGCTGTTATGCATGGCATTTTTGCTTCTTTGAGCAATATTCATTCCTTTCAAAAGACCACAGTACTACCCACTGCCTTTCTACCAGCATTTTCATGTCTTTAGATTTCTCCATTTTCTCCTCTTTAGTAAACATTCTACCAAGTTACACTTTCATCTTCTTCCTCTAATTTTTAATCATTTATGTACACTTTGTAATTGCCCCCCCATGGTTTTCTCTGTCAAAGACAACTTAGTCTTTCATACATTAATTTTCAGATACATACTTCTTGTTGCGTCCTACATTCTGTCTAATATTCAATGCAAATCATTCATTCTACTTTCACTCATTTCTTTCATTTTTTTTACCAAGATCTACTCTTGACACCACCAAAAATTGGTCTGGGTTCTATTATACTGATTTCAAAATTAAAAGCAATAGCTCTTCTTTGCCTGGAGATCTTCAAAAAGATTTTCACTTCACTTCTTTCCCTAAAGAATGTGTGTTAGAAACAATTCCATAAAATGTAGCAAGACCTGCAAGGGAAGACATTTTCGCAGAACAAGAACTGGCATAACCCTCTTGCCTTCTGCTTCTGGAAGCTCATACACTAGTCCTTAGCCATGTTAGTCTTTAATCATGTTTGCTGATTAAGCTTCTATACAATACCTATACATTTTGAATAAAGTTTATGACCTCTTGTTATCATAGAATGTCTGCCTTGCTGGATGTCAAGTTATGACAATAAATAATTAATTGCCAATGACTGTAAAAATATAATTCGTTTTAATTAATAAGTTTATTCTTCATCTAAAACTTAAAAATTCAGCTTATGCAACTAGATATATACTTACCTTGCAAATGCATAAATTATAGCCACAAGAAGAACAATAGATAGTATACATAAAGTAACTGCAAGTATTATTTCTACAGCTCTTTCTGACAGCCCATCACCTATAATATAAAGTCAGTGGATATTAGGATTTAAACTCAAAAACAAAACTACTATCTGAAATCATAGACCAGTTATTACAACTGGTTCCTGAACATAGCTGCATCAAAGTCATAATGGCAATGATCAGTACTAATAGGTACACCAGCACATTTGCTAGCCTTTTTGAGGTTACCTCTCACCAAGAATTTCTAAAGCCTTTGTAGCTAACAAATGAATGGAGTATCTTATTACATGGCATGAACATTACCCCCCCCCCCAAATGCAAGTGACCCCAAGAGGAACTCAAATGAGATTACATACAAGAGCATCAGGAGCTGTGAAAGTCAATGCAACCCTATACCTTTGATGCAAAGGAGTTGTCTTTATAACAAGAGGGACACAGATTTACTAGGAAGTTTTAAAAGTGATTTGTACACTTCTAATAAATAGACATTTGTGATGGAATATTCTTTACCTAAAGTTTTGATGGGATCAGAATAGTCTGAATCTGTATATTGATCTCTGATATTTGTAGCTCTGAACTTAAATCTGTAAAAAGCAAACACATAACATTATGCACATACATAACCCACACAAGCATACTTTATAAGTATATATAAAATGTATGTATAAATTAAGGACACCACCCCTGTAGCTTACGATGTATTCCATACATGCTTTGCAGCTCTTTGGATTCAAAGAAAAATGGTGCTTTGGAGCATGACTGGGCATTGTATACCACCTGTTGGCAACTCAGGTGTGTCTTTTTCTCAAACTCCACTATAGCTGCAGAGGGCAATTATGAAATCTCAAGAAAATCTGTGGCTGCTTTAAGAAGTCACCAAGAGTTGATGCATGAATATCCCTACCTGCTCCACACCATTCAAATCTGCTGCATTTTTCTTTCTCTTTTTTTAAAAATTAGTTTTATTAAAGAAGTTTTTTGCAAAGTAAAAACAATACAAATTTAAATAAAAAAGAAAGAAAAGTGAAAGAAAAGTGATAAGTAAATAGAAAAAATGAAAGAAAAAAGAAAAGTAAAATAAAATAAAAGATATAAAGAAGTGGCTTCCAATCTTCTTTACAGCAGTTATAATGCATTTATGTTTTATCTGCTCTCTCTAAGGTTACATCACGGCTCCCTTCTTTCCATATTCTACCCTTTCTAATCTTCAAACCCATAAATCACTACTTCATTTTGTCCCGTTTTCAGCAAGAAGTCCATTAAGGGTTTTCAGTCACTAACAAATGTAGTTATTGTTGTTTCCCTAATCAAACAAGTCAATTTTGCCACCTCTGCAAATTCTTTCAAAAATGTGAATTCTTATTAATGATATCCGTATAATCTACTTCACTGCTATAAAATGCAAGTCCTATACTTACACATATTGCTTTCTGGGTTTCAGTGGTCCATTGCAAAACTTTTCTTCACTTCCTGGGATGTTACAAGTGCTATCTGCCCCTATTACATATATGTCTTCTCTGGTGCTCAGTCCTTCACTGTCTTTTATACATGGAGGATTTGGAAAGCCTTCATTTACAAAATAGGGTCTTGCTTTACTGAAGTAGGCATCATACCATTTAGTGATATTGTCATCATTCTGAACTGAATCCCAAAAAAAAGAGCAGTGTATTATATAGGTAATAATTCCTGTTTGATATCTTCTATTATTTCCCAGCCCTATATGTGCATTTATTTCTCTTTTAAGGTAATGAATCTGATAAATTGTAGTGCAGTACACAAAAGCTTACACTATAACAAATTTGTTAGTCTTTAAGGTGCATAATACTGTTATTTAAAGAACAACAAAAAAGGATAATTGTAATTTTACCTACATCATACTTCAGCTAATATATAGTAAGGATAACATATGACTACAAATATTACCAAGGATTGTGATTTAAAAAAATAGCATAGGAAATTTTGAAAACATTATTACCACAAATTTGGAATAACTTGACATGATTCTAATATCACCATTTCCTCATTTAATTTATTTACAGTGCAATACTTTATCTACTCAGACAATGAGTGTGAAAAGAAGATAATTGATTGGTAAATGAGTACAGGATTGCCATTTGGTTAAATATAAGATCCTGTGTTTCAGAGGACCGACTATCACAAAGCACCTTATAATTTATATATTTACAAAAATATTGAGGTAAAAAAAAGGGGAGTAGAACCAATGACAGGAAGATTTCTGTTCTCTCTGTTGCTAGTTTTCCCACCCAATTTCTTCTGCTTATTCAAGTACCATACTTTCTGTGAATCACATTCTTTCTGTCATTCATTTGCATTTATGATCCAAATGTAGCTCATTAAGAATTCCAAAACTCAGAAGTCTCCATGAGCAGATAAGACAAATAGAGGTTAAGAAAAGGTAGAAATAGAAGCTTTATAAGTTCCTTTTAGGAAAAAAAAATTCATACCTCCTGCTTCTGCAACAAGGATTTGTATTTTCTTGATAGGCCCGTGATTATCATTATAGTAGCAAACTGGCATACGGATCGTAATTGTAGTAGCTGTGACAAGTAATATTCCACTGGTATCATAAACTGGCACTGGCTTTTTACTAGGTCTTGGTGGTTCTGTTTTGAGGCAAATAAATGCTACAATGCTTTCCAGTTAAATCTGTTCACAACAAATCTTTTAAAGTTACTATTCAGATAAGTACTATTTAATTGAGTCATATCCACTTAGCCATTTTATGATCCTACCAACAGTGATAGTAGATCATTCACAAACTGTAAAGCAGTAGTTATCAGTTTTGCTACCCAAGCACTTCTGTTCATCCCTTTTTTAGAATGGGGAATTGAGGGTATTGATCTTTGCATAATTCAAATTATAATTAAATTATATTGCTACAGTAGAAATTGTGCAAATAAAATGTGAGATAGGTTTCACAAGGAACTGGAAAATATTAATCTCTTTCACACCATACCACCTCTTTATTTATGTATAAAATTTATAGGGTCAGCCATAGTATTATTGCCCAAAGAGTCTTAAAAATATTAATCCCATTATCACTTGAATTCAGTTTCCACTGGATTTAATGGAACATGTGTTCAAATAAATCTGTTCAGGATTTCAGTCTTTGTATAGTTTAAAAACTACTCAATTCAATCTTACTGACACTTCTGTAAGATCTAACATTATTTTGCTAACCTGCATCATAGTACAAGTCAAAATAGTATGGTGGTTATGACCAAGCTGAGAATGAAAGAAGATATACACTGATTAAATTCTAGTAACTAGAATATGAAAACCCAAATGAACGCGAGCTGATTTTATATTTTTACAGTCACTGGCTTCATTATAAAAGTATAAAAGACTTATAATAGTCTACCTTTAATATCTGTTGTTATTTTAAGCTGAATCTTCGGTCCTGCACCAGCACTATTGATTGCATACACCTAAGCAAATAAAACAGCCTTTAGCATGTTTAGTCAAACACTAATTACGGGATCAATTAACTGTATTTCACTATGTATGTTTATAGGGATACATATATGACATAAAAAGTAAATGGTAAAAATAAGATTTTGATTCTGAGCATATCAATTACTTCACTGAAGTCAGCAGGTCTTATTTCTACACATGAAAGTGTGATGTTTCTTTTTATTTTTGCTGATTACTCTTCATTATATATTTTGTCAACTTCAAGATTATTGAAATAAAAGTAAAACAGGAATTCAAATCATTCATTCATTCATGTTATGAACTGCTGAACAGCAAAGAGTCCATTGGAGTCGGGCGGCCAATAAATTTAAATAAAAATAAATAAATAAATAAAGCCTCCTCAGTTTGTTTTACATTTAATTTAACCTTATTACTGATTGTGGGGAAAAAAAGAGTTCAACTTACACTGATATTATATGTGTGTCCTCCTTTTAATCCCTCTATCATAGCAGTGATTGACTTGTTTGTTCTGTCTATAACACTTAAATTATAAATCTGAAAGATGTCTGTGTTATCATCTTTATATACCATAGCTTGATATACTTGAATATTCCCATTAAGTTCAGAGGGTGGTATAAACATCACTTGAAATTTTGTTACTTCATCAGGTATCTTCTGAAATGTTACATTGTTAAGTGGGTCTCTGGGCGCTGAAAAAAATTCAATAGCTGATGAGACAGTTAATTAAAAATATTACTAGGAATCTAGACACTAAAAGATTAGGGAATAGGATACTTTCCTAGAATAAGGGCCATATTCAGAGAGAATCTACTTTGAATACAGAAGGTAGGGCTACCAGATCTGTAAAAATCTGGATGACTTGTAGATAGCAACAAAGAGAGATTTTGCTGTCATCTAGCAGTCCTCCATAATCTTGCAGCCCAGTTCTGGTAGCTCTACAGAAGTATCTGGTCTAATCCCTGTTATCATCCATAAGTAAAAGAAAGCCCTCTCTGATACTTCACCATTAAAACCAACAATACAGGAAATCCTTGTTTACCAACCACTTGTTCAGCAACTGTTTAAAGTAATGACAGCTACTGAAAAAGGAGATTTATGACCAGTCCTCAAAGTTGTGTCTGTTGCAGCATCCCCACAGTCACGTGATTGCAATTCAGGTGCTTGGCAACCTGTGCGTGCTTACAACAGTCACAGCATTCCACAGTCACATGATTGCCATTTGCAACCTTCACAGCTGGCTTCCAACAAGCAAAGTCAAATGAGAAACTGGCAGGAAGTTGCAAGTCGCAGTCACATGATATTTAATTGCACGTTAAGTTGCACTTAACGGCTGCAGGTGATTTGCATATATCTGGATTGGTGTTGTAAGTTGGTGTGGTCATGTGATATTTCACTTTACAACTCCATCACTTAGCAATGGAGTTGCTAGTCCCAAATGCAGTCGGGAAGTGAGGATTACCTGTACCGGATTATACAGAAAATATGGAGCAAATTGGTCTAGGAATTGATTCTCATTAAAAAGTTACTTCTTCTGTTCCTAAAAAATAAACCTATTTAATAGATTTGTACAGTTTGCAATAAAACTTTCAATTTCTGGAGAACAGTGTCTTCCAATTTTCACTGCTTCCAGTGAAACTTCCCTCTAAATCCTTATTTTGCAGCTTCAATGTCCATTGGAGTCTATGTGCAACCTATATGGATTTCTTTAATTTCTTAGTGAAAAAAAAATAGACATAGATTTACTTTTTAAAAATACTCTAAGAAGCAAAATCTATAGAGAATTTGCCCATACTGCATTTTATACTGGGTTTTTATATTCAGCGGATTGACCCAAGGCTTAAGGTTGAAAATAATAGCTGATATCTTAAGCTCCCCTTTGATATTAAGTTCCAGGTAAGTCAAATAAAAATTACTTGGTTCACCTTTCTTTTCAGAAGAATAACAGTTAAGCTAAAGATATTAGTGGCAGTGGAGGGGTTGAATATACAATTTGTTATATATGTGATATAAATTTTTTGGACACTACATGGGATGTTTTTGTTGTTTTAGATAAGAGTTTAAAAATTATTGATGCTTTTAATGTTTTTTTACAGTTTTGATTGTAATTCACTTTGTAATGCTTATGCACTCAGATAGCTAAATGTTTTTAAATAAAACGAACAAATAGGATTAGTGACTTACCTGCTTCAAAAGTGGAAACAATAACTGAAGAACTAGATTTGCCTTCAGTATATGCGGTATGTACATCTCCTACAAAAGCAGTGACTACTATGGAATACCTTGTAAATGCTCTCAGTCCTGAAATACTGAGGGTTTTATCCTCATAATTTGCTTTGATGAATGAAGCTTGATAGTAATTTGTATCCACCTGTGCCAAGCAAACCCAAAGCAAGGTGAAAGGATAATGTCTATTAGAATGGTATTAGTAAGAAACTATGGGTGATATATCATCAATGGGAAACTGAGTTAGCAGGACTGGATTGTCATCTACCTATGCAAAAAAATGAAGGACAGCATGTGTGTGGGTGGGTGAATTTAGGGAATAACACAAACAGACATAGCATGCATAATGACTTTGTCATGCTTTTTTATCCCAGTACCAATGCAATAAATTTTCTTTAGATCTTATGTATGGCTATATAGTGGGGATTCTTTGGGGAACCTTTAATTCAGAAATCATTGGCATAATTTTCCAGATATTCTTGTGGAAGAATACTTTGTAACTCATAAAATTGGAGATTCATCATGCTTTTTGCTTGCTTTCAATTTTTACATTTAGCAGTCTTGGGACACAAAGTCACAAAATACTTTATGTCTGTTTCATTAAACAATAAATATAATAACTACAGGCTATAAAGAATTGCTATACTCGATTGCTTTTAAAGGACCAAAGGCCTATAGATCAGTGTTTCTCAACCTTGGCAACTTGAAGATGTGTGGACTTCAACTCCCAGAATTCCCCACCCAGCATGAATGAAGTACATTTGTAGAAATTCTATTTAAATGTGATGTATTTTATAGCCAAACATAGAATTAGTTAATTGTATGAAAGAGCTGATAATATTGCAGGACTGATTCCTAAATCATAACTCTATGAAATGTAAGAGTTGAAAGACTAAATTATTAATGTAGTCAGAAAAACTTATTATGTCCATAAAGGGTCTTTATACAAATAATAGCTTTGCAATGGCATCTGAAAACTGATTTTGTAGCACATTTAAAACTAAAACATGTATTGAGCAAGCCTGGTTGTTGGACATCTGAAGTAGAAGGCTTTGCTTATCTTAATATTGGAATCTATCACACATGCATAAAGTCAAAATATTCACCATAGGCATGGACAACCCTCCAGTAATTATTTTACTAAGTTGGGATTCTGTTTCAGAAGGATCCATACAATATCCCCATTTCAAGTGGGTGATTCAATGAGGGAAATAAAAAAGCTCCCAGAAACCTGTTGCCATTTATTTCTTTAGAGATATATGATAAACCCACACATGTTCCTGGTTTTTCTTTCTTTTAGGTTTTTTTTGGTCTTTGTTTGTTTATTTTTTTGCTGAATAGCAATATCAAGATATATAAATAAAATCTAAGCAGCAATAGAATATAACACAAAATGTCATACAAATGAACACAAAAAACTTTTCATATGTTTGCCATATTCCAATGTTGTTTTCCATTATGAAACAGAAACCCAGGAAATGAATCTCTACAGTAGCAGTCCCACAGGGTCATATCTACTGAAGATGCAGCTGCTAAGAGACTAAGATAGTTTAAGCATATATTTTATTTGACAGATGTGCTTTAGAATCCCCATTGACAGTTAACCTTAAGTAAAGACTCTGATGTACTAAACAGACAGTGATTTCCTGGGATGACCATCAAGGGACAAAGTATTTTTTTTCATATATCTTTGCTCCCTATAACAGTATAGGAATATAACAAGACTTATTCCATTTTCACAATACTGAGCTTTGTCCTATGTCCCTGACTGGTCATTTGTTTCTGCAATTAGTCCTTACTACAGACAACTGATGAAAAGTGGTAGTTCATTTCCCATAGAAAACTAGCTAAGGTCATTTCATTATCATACATTTTCCCCCTAGTATGTATGTGTATACACACAGTGCTCATAGACTTATGCATTTTTAGATTAAGAATAATACTGGGGACAACATGATGTAGTAAATAAAAAGCATTCAAAAGATTGGGTTTAAATCCTTGCTTAGAACTATACTGGGGGCCCAGAGGCTAGCCTTAAAAGAGTTGAAGTAAATCAGATGTGTTAAACGGGGCTGAAAAATGGAATAAAAATGATGTAGTGTTGGTCATTGCTGAAGAACAAGAAAATACCTGATTCTTAAATAAACAAGAAAAACAAGAAAAATGAATGAGAAAAAGAAAGAAAGAAAGAAAGAAAGAAAGAAAGAAAGAAAGAAAGAAAGAAAGAAAGAAAGAAAAAAACTGAAATTGAGTTAGTTAAAACTAACAATTATCTCAACAAAAATAATTGCTAGAGGATTGCTCAAGGTTGCAGTGTATCTAGAGGACTGAAGGAGGAGGAGAGGATGAGAAAGTCCTATTATGTGAGTGAAAGTCTATTTATAATACATTGGATTTCACTCAGTTGATTGCTGTACAAACATTGACTTTATAGGTTAACCAATTATTATGACTAAAGATAAACATTCAGAATAATATTACAATAGCTGAAACCATCAAATATCTCTGCCTTACAAAGACTGATAAATGCCATAGCAAATTCCATTAAAAAGAAACTAACCCTTCTTAATATTGTCTGTTTTTTAAAAAGCACAAATAAGTAAATCAATATGTTTTTCATTAACGGATTAGTTAATCCTGATCTAATATTTCATATAATACTTGTGTGAGTGACCAGCTAAACAAAGAGTGCATTGACCCTATTTGAGCCACAGTTGCAGCAGCTCAAATAGAAAGTAGGTAATTTCATATCAAGTGTTAGAATAATTGGTAACTTCCTCAAACAAAATAATTTGTCTTCTGAACTAAGTTTATAATGTAAGTAATTATACTTAGGGATATCTTAGAATTGTGACATTATCTGAGATTTTAGGAACCCAGAATCTTTAAGCTGAGTCTGTGTGGCCCTTGGTATGATTTCAAAGCCACTGTGCAATCTGTGGAATCGGTTTAGACTTTTGATACGAGCTACAGGTAGTCATCGTTTAGTAACTGCCTTGTGCAGTAACTGTTCACAGTTACGACTGTGATGAAAAAGTAACTTTGCGACCAGTCCTCACATTTACAATCTTCACAGGTCGTAAGGCAAAGGAAAGCTGAAGTAAGATCATAAGCACTGTTGTGGTTTCACTTAGCGACTTCGCTTAACAACCAAGTTGCCGGTCCCAATTGTGGTCACTACACAATGACTACCTGTATTTCATCCCTTCCTTGTACTTGGCTGTGAGAAGTGCATTAGAAAAATAAAAAACAATGCTATTAGAAAGAAAATGGTATCACCACTAACTTTTTATTTTGGCTCAATCCACTGTTTGCTTTAACCCTGCCCTCTGGGGACCTTCTCACTAGATATCCCTGGAAGAAAATAGTTTTAAAAAGATAAAAGATTGCCCAATCTTGATACAGCTGATCAGGTTGTTTTTACTGTTAGCCAGTAGCATATCAGCTGCAGTTTCTTTGCTGCAGTGAACAATATCCTGTATTCAGAAGACTGGCCAAAGACTGCCTTTAACTTTTTTTTTTTTTTTTTTTTTTTGAGAGAGAGAGTAATGGCTATAGTTGGTGAATTTCTGAATATTTTCTATTTATCCCCGAAAGCCAAGAAACATCACTATTGATTTTCTGCTGTGTTGCCAGGGGAATTCTGAAGGCCTCACAAAGGAGATTCATAAGCTGCAGGGAAACCTGTGACATCAGGTTGCTCACTCCTGTTGTATACTAACGTTCAGTAAAATATTGTTTAATACCTGATTCTTAAGTAAACATCTGCTTCTGAATTTTTCCCTTTAGAAAACATGCATCAATCAATTCTATACAAGATATTAGTCTGTATCAATAAACAACAGAAGACCTGAAATGACTCACTGAGGAAATGTCAATGAGGTAGAATGTTGGTCCAGTAATTACAGCAGGCTCATTCCAACTAATATTAATACTGTAAGGAGACGTAGCCACTACAGTTACATTTTCTGGAGAAGCATCTGGAGCTACAGGGAGAAAAGTACATGAAAAGATGTATTTTGCTCACAAAGACTCTCATTCTGAGCAATAGAGGGATAATCATTATGCAATAACATTAATTAATACTATTAAGCACAAACTGCTTTGCTGGAAATGAAAATACATATTTACAGTACTAAAATACAATTTTCTTCCCAACACAGTAATGCTTTATTTACTGGTCATTGCTTTTACCAAACCACCCTGTGCAAGTTCTCCAATGGCCAGGGCACCTCTTTGGGGAAAAACTCTGCTATTTATCTTCTAGTATTCAATACTGTGGGGAGTGGGTCTAGGGTTAAATTTTGAATTAGGACCAAGACAGCCACACTCAGCTATGGAAGTTCACTTAGGAACCCTGGGGCAGTCACTGCCTTGCAGTTAAACTTGCCTCCAAGGTGATCACTGTGAGGGAAAAAATAGAGGCAGAGCTATATACATTATTTTAAGCTTCTGGAAGAAAGGTGGGAGATAACTCTAATTCTCACTTTCTCTGTACAAAAACAAGACATCATGTATTCTTTTTTCCCTGTTAGTTATTGCCCTTAAGTCTATTTACATCCTTGGTGTAGGAAAGAGAGGGGACTGAAATAATAGTTGATTTATTTAAAGTAAATTAAAGATTACATTTAATGGATTTTCAAAAATTGAAAGATGATTCATATACATGATTGTGTAAAAATCTTTAGCCAGAGATATTGTTCCTATGCCTGAGTTTGATGCTTGCTCTACAGAAAGTAAATTCCTTTCTGCAATGCAGCTTCTGCCCCAAGCACTTATTTGAAAGCAAATTCCTCTGATACCAATGAAATTAGAGATTGTTCACATGAACCTTTAAGCTCTGGCAGGCTTTTTATTTAGTTCTGCTGTTAGCCATGCTGATATCGGCTGAGCTGGCCTCTGTACAGAATTTTGCCTTGCACTGAATCAGCCCTTGAGAACCCCTCTTCCTTTTGAGGGATTGCATGTAAGTATCAAAGAATGGGTCAATTCTGAAAGTGGCAATCAGCATACTATACATGTGATCACCTCACCCAGTGGCAACATGTCTGGGAAGCAACACATCCTGACTGAAAACCACAGCTGCAAAAAACACAAAAGGGTGAACATCTAGACACTTCCATATAAATGTATTTAGGATCAGGATGTCAATGCCTTTCAAATTCTTTGTCTAACGTGCCAATATATCTCTTCATTGGCTTTTGTCATAGTTGAAGAATGTTCACCCAAAAGGAGAATTATACTTCACATTGGTATAACTAAAATATGACTGGAAATTAGAAATCTATTAGCTTCAGTCCAGAAGCTTTATAACAAACATCTTACATAAACAAACTTTGTGCCAATGGCAACTGTCACATACTGATTTAAGACTGTTTGTGAAACAAGTCTAGCCAGTAATGGGTAAGATATCACCATAGCCTTTCTCTTATAAATCACAGCAATTTACTCAGTAGGAATGACCCAGTCTTATTCACTCATTCCCATATAATCCAATCACTTCCTCTCATGAGCACTTTTCTCCTGGTTTTCACAATAATGCATTTTCTGTAACTAATACCCATCATTTCCTGATTATCATGCTTCTATGCTTCCACAGGAATGTAGGTCTTACAGAGGTCAGGGTCATTTTTTCCCATCCATCTGTGTCCTGATGCAAAGGCAGCAGTTAAGTTGGTTTGCTGGATGGTACATTTGGATAGCTTATCATTTTACAGACTGATCTTCTGATGCTCAAAAGCATCTTTTGATTCAAAGTCTATTCATTTTAACAGGGCCTACACTAGCAAAATAGTTTTAAAAGAGTAGTTTAGGAAGAATTCATACCAGAATTCTTTACAATATGGAGTCCTTAGATAAAATACACATATTTAAACAAATATATTTAAATTTATTATTTCAATAAATGTCCTCTGGTCTGAACTATTTTCTAGAAGCAATTGCAACACAATGAAATGCTAATTTCTCTTCCCTTATTGCATAGCTGGTAAAGAATTAGGGGTATAGAAAAAAACACATATTGCTCCCTCCAGATTCCTTGGAAATCTGATGTTTAAAAAAGGATAAGTTGGGGCAAGAGATTTTTTTTCTTACAGCAAACTTCCACTGGAGCTCTATTGATTATGCCAACATTCTTGCTCTGTCTTCCAACATTCTGGAAGACAATTTTTATATATAACCACATGGTGAGGAAAGAGCAGATACAGTAGGAATCGTATTGGTATCTGGGCCATGCCACTCTGCTGCAATTTTTTGTTGTCGCTGTTGTGTTTTGCATGTCATTATCTTTGTACTACTATTGTATACTGATTATATCAAATCAGGAAATATACCAGATTAATTACAGCCTTAAATTTACTGATTAGTGGGCATAGCTAGAAACAGCATTCTGACATTCCTACCTATGTGAAACATTTAATGAGGGAAGGAGTACCTGTTGTGCATATGAAGAATGTGTGGATGGAACGAAGTCAGGAAGTTCTAATGTGGCCCTGCCCAGTAACTACCTCCTAACTTCCAAACATGTCAATAATGTGTTTAAAAAGCTGCAGTACATCCACTCTATAGTCTGCATAATACAGGAACCAACTTCTACATGCCTGGACCCAATGTGCAGATTTGTATGCACAAAGAAAATTGGTATGAAACCAGGAACAGCAAATTGAATTCTTCCTCCCAAATTGATTCATTATATAGTCCCCTGCATTAAGCTAATGTTAACAAGCAGGAACAAAATCATTAAATAAAATTAAGTTTAGTGTAGGCTCAATGGAAATTAGGAGGGGTTGCCATTGTTTCTAGTATTACTAACTTTTCAAGGACTGGATACTGCTCAGTGATCCAAAATACAGTAAAACAAAAATTCTGCATGCACTGAAGCTCCATGCCAGGAAATGATTTTCTTACTGAATTTCTATTTTTCTATTCCCTGTCCCTGGGCCTCAGTACTTTGAATATCCATCTGCAAAGGAAGATAGAACTTTTACCTCCTACATATGTGTTAAAAAGAGGAGATTTGGGTATATAGATTTTTTTCACTACTTATAAAAAACTACATTTGTCAATAATCCTTTTATTGTGACAGAAGCACATGTATAATACTAGTTAGATATTGTAGAAAATATCTCATTGTAAAGCAGAGTTGTATAATTTATCATCAGTGCAATAACAGTCCCATTGACCTATTTTATGAGACAGAAAGACAGGTCCTAAGAGAACAATCTGTAAAACAGAAGGCTGAGTACTCTATCTAAATTATGGAAACAGAAATTGCATGAAGAATATACAAAAAGTTAAGGTTGCTATTCTTATAGTTATCACTATGTAAACACATGATGAATGCTTTAAAATATAACAAACTCAGTCATGAGTATGCAAATTGTCATGGTTCCATAATGCATGAGCTGATTTTCTTGGTGTTTATTTCATTATTGCATAATGAACTTGAAATATAATTTGGCCAATCAAAGGATGCCCATCAATTATTCTTTAACATATCCTATATCCACAAATTTAGTGTGAGTTTGTAAAGAGAAAATATTGTCGTGTTTTTGCATGTTAAAGATACCTTGCTCTTACTTATTTACTTATTTGTTAGATTTACATGCCACACTCTCACCAGGAGCCCAGGGTGGTATACATCGCATTCAATTCTTTTCCCTTGTCAGCAACCCTGTGAGGTTGGTTGAGCTGAAAGACGTGAATCTTGGCCTTCCTATTCATAGTCTAATAATCTAGGGATACGCACACACTTCAGTACATTAACCATGTCATGCCACTGTGTTTCACCCAAAACATTCAAACAAAACTGTTAATAATAGTAAATTATTGGAGGAAGTGGTGACTTGATGATGTATGATTTTTATAACTAACATTTTAATGAAAAAGACAAAAGACAAGATTGTTGAATTTAAATTAAATTGGTCTTCTTTGGGGGTAGAATGAGAAAATATTTTTACTCTCCTTTATTTTAAACAGTTTTTATAATCTGAAAGGTTACTAAATTCAGCAGCTGTTTTCTGATCATTAGCAGTTCAAGCAGCTGCTCAGTTGTACCAGTGAAAAATCTTTCTCAGAAGTGAAACCACCAATATGTTTTTTTGTACTTTCTTTGCAGCATTAGAAATGGTACTTCTATGTTAAAAGATTAAATCTTCCAGTCCACCAAACTTATTCTAAGCAAATAATATGTTTTAATTTTGTTATCTTGAATGTTTAGTCTTTAAAAAGCTTAGCTACAGATAGCCATTGGTAGATGAAGAAAATATTAATCCAAACTATATGTTCTGTTTATATTTTAAATGTGGGCCTCTATTATATATTTATTTTGTAGAAAAAATAGAAAAAGAAGTAGATATGGAAATGAATAGCTAAATGCAAAGCGATTTAATTGCCTCTGATTTCATGACCAGATATGTTGTACATTCAACTCCTAATACAGTATATATTTCAATTATTTGTTATATGAAATTATATCAGATAAGAGACAGAGTGAGAGAGAGATGGACATATATTTAAACTGAACAAGTGAATACTCTTGGAGATACATATGGTAGTAATTTTAGATATAATTAATTGCATCTAGTGTTAATTTCTCATGAGTTTTATACACTTATAAAATTAGGAGTTATGATAGTCTTACTTACAGCCAGGAAGAGTTTGTGTGACAATCCAAGGAGTAGACCTGCCATAACCAGCATTTGTACTAGCAGAAACTCTAAATCGATACCATCTAAATTTTTTCAGATCATACACTGTTTCTTCTGTAACATTATCAGCAAGATATGAGTATTGCTCTTTCTCATATTCAATACATTCAGAAGGATCCCAGTCATTGCAATGGATGGATTGTAACTGTGCAGTAATCTTGTAGTTTTGAAAGT